>NC_071626.1:26032531-26137531 GCF_014839835.1 Dryobates pubescens
GAAGGTGCACAGAATTAACCAGAAGAAGAAACAGGGTGGCCAGACACAAGGAAGCCATTCACTCTGGTGGAGGGGGGATTGTCCTAACACATGCTTGCACCACCTTTTTTTTTTCCCCCTTTCAAAATAACAGCTCCAGCCACTGGACTGCTCAGACCTGGCAGTTTCTGTGTGACCAGAATCAAATCACAGAATCACAGAATGGTCTGGGTTGAAAGGACCTCCGAAGGTCACCCAGTCCAACCTCCTCTGCAGTCATCAGGGACATAGAATGATAGAATTGTCAGGGTTGGAAGGGACCTCAAGGATCAGCCAGTTCCAACCCCCCCACCATAGGCAGGGACACCTCACACTACAGCAGGTTGCCCAGAGCCACATCCAGCCTGGCCTTGAAAACCTCCAGGGATGAGGCTTCCACCACCTCCCTGGGCAACCTGTGCCAGGCTCTCACCACCCTCATGGCAAAATCCTCAACTAGTTCGGGCTGCCCAGAAGTCAGCAGGCAAGAGTCTGAGATTCCTGCTGCTGTCTTGAGAAATGTTTTTGGTAAAAGTGTATTCTTCATGCATTTGTAGGTGCTGCTCTTCAAGGTTTATTGTTTTAATGGCATTGTTGTTTGCCCATTTAAGAGCCCTGGAAACCCCAGGCCTTGCCCAAAAGAAACAGCAACACCACAGGCAGTGCCTGCTCAGCCTCTTTCCTCTTCATTATCCTCTCATTTTAACCTGGAGGAAATGCTCCAGCAGCAGGAGTTATTCACTTGCTGAACACACAGCTGCTGCCTGAATGTGCCACTGAGTGTGCCAATAATCATGGAGAACAAATGGCTGGGTCTCTGCACAGGAGCGTTCTGGGAAGGGAAGTCATTGTGCCCCTGGACTCTGCATTGGTTAGGCCACACCTTGAGTCCTGTGTCCAGTTCTGGGCTCCTCAGTTTAAGAAGGACATTGAGACACTTGAAGGTGTCAGAGAAGGGCAATGAGGCTGGGAGAGGCCTTGAGCACAGCCCTGTGAGGAGAGGCTGAGGGAGCTGGGGTTGTTAGCCTGGAGAAGAGGAGGCTCAGGGGAGACCTCATTGCTCTCTACAACTACCTGAAAGGAGGTTGTAGCCAGGAAGGGGTTGGTCTCTTCTCCCAGGCAACCAGCACCAGAACAAGGGGACACAGTCTCAAGCTGTGCCAGGGGAGGTTTAGACTCGAGGTGAGGAGAAAGTTCTTCACTGAGAGAGTCGTTCGCCATTGGGATGTGCTGCCCAGGGAGGTGGTGGAGTCACCGTCCCTGGAGGTGTTCAAGAGGGGATTGGATGTGGCACTTGGTGCCATGGTCTAGTCATGAGGTCTGTGGTGACAGGTTGGACTTGATGATCCTCGAGGTCTCTTCCAACCTTAGTGACACTGTGTGATACTGGTTTAAGCCCACTCTGGAATGGCTGTCATTTCATTGGGACAAGCACTTCATGGGATCCTCAGTTCATCAACCTTAGTTTGGTTTAGCCAATAAGGTCAGCTGAGAATTGTTTTGAGACAAACTGAAAGAAACTCCTCTTTACACCAAAGCGTCAAGGCAGAGGCTCTCCCAGTGCCTGCAGAGCTGAGGTGCTGGAGCAAGTAAACTTTCCCATACAGACAAGAATAAATGGAAAGATTTTCCATGAGCAGGTTTACTAGAGACTGCCCTGCTTGGAGCATATGCTCTGTACAGCTCCAGAGTCTGAGCCAAGCAGCTGGAGCAGGTCTGCAGCTATGTATTCCTGGCAGTGATTCAGCCCCAATCTGACCCGGGCACCAGCACAGCTAGAACAATGCATGAGGCCAAGCATGCTGCCCCAGCCAGTGCTGTGGGTCTCAAGGGGGCAGGTAGAGGGGGATGGTGAGGAGAAGGAGCAATCCACAGCTGCACTGCATAATAAATACCTAAACTGACACCTTCAGAGTCATTGCGTGCACCAAACTTCCACGTGATGAAAGAGAACAACTGCCAAAGCTTCACTGGAATAAGCAATCTGATTGTGAAGAGCTACTTAGACCAAACCCCCAGTAAGATGCAAATCTGAATTACTTCAGAGGGCAGATCCTTCAGGAACAGTTTGTCACCAGCCCACGAGGCTCTCACTGCCAGCTCTCTCAGCAGGACCGAGCTGATGCTTTTGGTAAGCTCTTGTTTCAATTTGCATGTGCTGACAATCTGTAATTAATAGCAGCTTATCACCAGCTTAGTGGTAATGACCCAAGACAAAGGCAAGGCTGTGAATGGCATCCACCTTGTAGAACAACTCGGATTGCCCTCCTGCAAATGAGAGTTGGACACTAAAGGCTTCTGCTCTGGAGTACAGCACAAGGCTGATTAAATGCTACAGGACACCAAGTACGGTAGCCAGGTCATGACTGTGCACCCCCAAAACTTCACAGGTCCAAAAGGTAGAGGGGAGTGACTCCTAGTTAAGGTAATTCAGCTAAGGTCCCTAAGGGAGTTATGAGCATTTTTCACCAATCAAACCCCAGCTTCTACCCGTGGAGTTTGTTTTGCATGCTGCAGGTATTTTAAGGTAAGGATCCAATGCAGGTATTTTAAGGTAAGGGTCCGATGCACAGCTCTGGCCCTGCCAGCCTGTGCCTGCATGGTGACAGCCCTGCAGACAAAACCAATCCAGAGCACTCCCTCCACCCACAGACATTAAAATACATACATGGAAAGGACCTCCTGGTGTTATAGCTTGTGCAACAGAGCCTGCATGACTCCAGGTGCTTAGCATCCCTACAGCCTGATTAAGAGATCCCTGAAGGCGCAGACTGGATGTAGGTCTCTGTTTCAGCCGCTGGATCTGTGTGAGTTGTTCAGGCTGCTGAGGATGGTGGTAAGACAGGCTGAAGTAGGTCACAGTGGGGCTTTTGCCCCCACCCTTCCTTGCCCACAAAGCAGAGCAAACTTGCTAGAGACGGGTTTGGAAGCCTGTGGCTCGGTTTGGGGGGTGAGATTGAAGGTGTGCATGAAACCCTGCGCTAACACAAAGCCAATTTATAGCTGGCAGCTGTGGGCTTACACATCCGAGTCTTCCCTGCACTCCTGCTCTGTTTTCCAGCCCTGGAAAAGTGTTTGGGGTTTTGCTCATGATTTCAAAGTTCGCTGCAGCTGCACACCTCTGGACTGTCACCTCGAAGGGCAAGGATGGTGCTCCCCAAACCTCCGCAAACGTGCGCAGGGATCAGGCATTAACCCCTCGCCATGCCCTCTCTCACACCCGTGCCGAGCTCTCCCGAGGGGTGAGCCGGAATCACCCCTGGCTACCGTGCCCCGGCTGACGGGGCGATGCCGGGGCTGCACGAAGCTCACGGAGCTCTGCTGCCCTCCTGTGCCTGCTGGCCACCCGCCACCGGCACCAGGACAGGGAGCCCGGGCCGCGCAGCCTTTGGAGGGCACCGGCACGCACCCAGCTGCGACCACGCAAGGTGCTGGTCTCCACGGCTGATTTTCTGGAGCTAGTGGGGAAGACGACAGAAGAGGAACTGGCCCTAAAGGAGACACTGACCCAAAGACGATTAAAAACCGGTTGATCTATTTTTTTGGATGAAAAAGTTTTCATTTCAACTGATTTTTGAAAGCATTTCCCTAAAATTTGCCACTGTCAAAGACAAACAAGGAGAAACTATTTCTCTTTGTTCTCTTATCACTGTTTTTAGTTCTTCTTTTTTTTTTTCTTTCTTCTTTTTTTGCATTTGAAAAGGCAGAAGAGATAAAAATCTGTCTCCAGTAATGACTGGACTAACCTGGAAACCCCAGCCTTGCATCTGGGATTGCACCAGGGGAGACACATTCTCTCCTCCCCTGAGGAAATTCTAATACAGCATTTTTGGGTGCTCTGTTCTCTCCCTCATCAATGTATAAGCAAAGACTGCATCTGCATCTAATGCATAGAGATACTTAACACACACACACAAGCGAAGACCTGCACTGACAAACAAGAAGCAACTTCAGAGGACATTTTTCCTACATCACCTGATTACCATTATCAAATAAACCACATCTCAAAGGTCTGAGCATCTCTCATGACACAAAGAGCAGGAAGAAACAATGCTAAAAAGCAGCCTGCCTCACACTGCCACAGAAGCCTCTACAAAACCTTTGTGTTGCTGGGACTGCCTCACCTCTATGAAAGGCACAAAACGAAGGTGTAATGATTAAACACAGACTGGGTCTCCCATTTCCAAGCTGAGCCAAGTTCTGCAAGGGGGAAAGGAAACTAATCTTCCAGGTTTCTGAGTGAACGCTCTCCCAGGCTTTGGACTTGGCCAGGGCAGGTTCTCCTCCCCTCACAATTCAGAGCAACTGAAGAAATCATGTAATACATGCCATGCCAGCATTGGTGTGTGGGCAACCCAGGGTTGCTGGCACATTATACACCCTCTGGGTCCTTCTTATCTCTTCTCCCCCTCCCCTCTCCACAACACTCTGGCATGCCTCTGCACTCTTGCAGATATTCTGGTCTCCAGACCTTTCTCGTGCCATTGGCACAGAGTACAGAAAAAGGGCTGTGGTCCAGACTTGGGGCTCAGAGGTTGAAAACAGGAGACAGGCACACAGTATGAACCCAGGGAAGAATGACTTTATGGTTAACACAACCTGAGAGACTGAAAGGCTTTTGTTTTCTTTCCCAGCATGGAAAACAGTTTTGCCAAAATGATGAGCAATGCTGCATCACAAAGAAAGAAAAAGTAAAAGCAGAAGGGAGGGAGAGAGAAAAGAGCAGCATCCCCCTCCACAGCAGCTTCTCACTGACACAGACAAAAGCAATGAATCACCACAGACCTTGTCAAAATCCCAAGCCACCTTTGGTGACTTTTTTCTTCCCCCTCTTCTGCACTGCCTTCTCCTGAAGTATAAACATGCTCTCACTTCAAGGGTTCAAAACTCGTGGTTAGGGTAGTGTTTTAAACAGCAGGCAACTTCCCAGTCCCCACCATCAGCAGATTCCGACTAAAGATCCAACGGCACTCCTAACAAACAAAGGCAGACACACACACAGACCTCATCAAACCCCCAGTCTACTCCTAACCTAAACTAACACCATCAAATTCATCTTAGAGAGAAGGAATAATTCCTCTCCCACTATCTACTGCAGTTCCTTCTTCCCACACACCCTCTGGTCCTTCCCCACAGCTTTTCCTCCTTCAGCTCCACTGTGTGCTTTCTCTCGGTTCACCTTTTAGTCTCTTCTCCAGGTATGGGCTTCCCCAGTCGACCACCCTGGGGCTGCAGGAAAGTACTGAACAAGAGGAGGAGATTTGTTCCAGAAGGGGAGATTGTTATTCTCTTGTCCAGAATTCTGGAGTCACTAGAATCTCTCTGGAGATACAAAATTCACGCCATTCTTTGGGGTAAGTTACATGGGAGGGAAGAAATAAGGGAGAAATGGAGGTGTACTTTCTGACCTTTCCATTAGTGGCTGAAATCTGAGTTTTCATACCCCAAAGCACAAGTTTTAACAATCTGGGATTCCACAGAGCCTCATTTGGCCACCATTCTTGCTACCAGAAAGCAAGGGATCAAGGATGCACAGATGCATCAGGAGCTGACAGTGCGTGTCAGGAAACAGCATTTCCCAGCGGAGCACCCCAGAGAAAAGTATTTGTTTGGGGTACAAGCTGGGCAGAAAGGGAAGAATTAGAACGTTTCTGGTGAGTTGAATTAGGGATTCTGAAAGGCTAAGTAATGCAAACAAAACATCCCTACAGTTCTCCATTATGACACATAAGAATTTCAGAATCAACTGGAAGGGCTCCAGGGACTTGGCTCCCCTCGTGCACTATCACCTCGACACCCCAGAGGTATCAAAGATGTGTCTTGGCGTCCTGCTGCCTGTGTGGGGGTTTTGAGAGTGAACCCAAACAGCAGCACATCTGGCTGGTGTGGGGCCGGAGCTCTTTTCCAACCCTTGCTGAGTGTTTTCCCTGACCTCACAACCAACAGATAGTGCTGGTCCTGGGTTCTTCAGGGTAAATAATGGACTTTGTGAGTGGGAAACAAAACCTAGGGTTGGATCGAGGGGGTGTGTGGGTGTGTGTGTGTGAGCAGCAGTTTTAACACCTTTTCTTTATTGTCCTGGCTGTCGGACACATCAAACCAAGCCCGGATTTCTCAGTTTCTTGCCATCAGATGAGTGCATTTCAAAAGGAGAGGGAACAATGTGGCTAGGTCACACCTCAATTCAAGTGCAGCAATGGCCTGTCAATGTGCCTGTTACAGCCAGCAGGGCAGGAATTATAAAAATCTCTTCAGTTTACACTGGAAGTGGTGGAACAGGGAGGGGGGCAGATCCCATGCCAGGGGAGTCCATATTTCCCACATCTTAGGGCTTGCATTCCCTGTCTGAGGACACTTCAGATGCCAGGAATGATAACACGGGTCCATTGTTCCTGGCTTTGGCTTCTTCCCCCTCTACCTTTACACAAGCACACGAACCGAAAGCTGTGGAAAGATCCCTCTCTTCCTGACCTTACCATGCGGCTCAAAGGAAGTCTCTCCACTTTCACCGCCCCAGCTAGCTCCTGCCGCAGCTCAGGTGCACCGCGGCCACCCGTGCCGTGGCAGCGCCGGCACACCAAGCAATGAGAACAGTCGTTCGAGGCAGCTTTAGGAACGGTGCTAATCGGACTCAACATTCCCAGATGTGTGCTTGAAGAAAGGGAGAACGCTGCCCGGGGAAAGCTGGCCCGCGCCCAGCACCTCCCATACCGGCTGCTCCTACCTATTTTCATGACGCGCCCAAAGACAGAGGTGTTGTCCACCGTGCTGCAGTTCCACCGCCGCTGCCGAAACTGATACTGACACTCCTTGATGGCACTGCGGGCTCCTTCCCCGATGAACACCATGTGCTCCTGATAGAGCTGGCAGAGCTTGCGCTGCCCGGGGGACAGCCCCGGCAGCTGGCTGCACACCGGCTGAGCGCCGATGATGTACATCTCAGGTCTCTGGATGGGGTTCATGGCCAAAGACCTACAATGAAAAAACAAACAAAGAAACAAAAACATCCAAGGGAGCGTGGAGGGCGAGGGCCCCTCCACGAAACGCCCGGCAACCTTTCCCCGCCAGCCCAGCCCCGCTCCCGAAGTCCGGGCGCATTTCTCATGTCAGCTGCCTCCCTCTACAGCTCTGCCAGATGCTTTTCCAGAGCTCTAGCAAGAGAAACACAGCTCGTTTGTAACCTGAGTTTAAACACAGAGGACACCCGGGATGGGGGTAGAGGGAAAGCTCAGCACTTTCTCTGCAAGCGAAGAAAGTGAGCTGCGTTTTCGCAGCCCGCCAGCGAGCGATGCCTGCCTCCGAGCAGGGCTATTTTCCGCTCTTTAAGGGAAGCGGGATCCAGGGCTGCTCCCGGGGCTCTTGGCAAGGAGTGGGAAACCTTACCCATCCTCTCCGTACGCATTCCCCACATCCTAAAGCCCGGAGGGGATTTCCGCGAGCCCGTACAAAAGGAACCAAGACATGCCTGCAGGAGAGGGGCTGCGTCCCACGTCTCCAACAACTGGGCAGGGACAGTGGGAGGGGGGAAGCTAGAAAGAAGCGAGTTGCTGCGGAAGAAGCCCAGGAGGCAGAAAGCACCCGCGGGGAGCGCCGGGCAGCCGCCCCGTTCCCGCTCCACCGCACGCCCCAGGACGGTCCCCGGCCCACGGCGGACAAAGGGTCCACCGGCTCCCCCGCGCCCTCACTCACCACCAGGAGTTGGCGTCGGCCACCGGCGAGGTGCAGCTGCAGAGGAGCGCGGCGGCGAGGGCCAGCCTCGGCCCGGTCATGGTGGGCTGCGGGCAGCAGCGCTGGGGCAGCTCCCGCAGAGCCGGCCGCCGGGACGGGGCACCCTGCGGAGAAGCGCCGAGGAGAAGCCCTGAAGCGGGGCCTGAGCGCGGCCGGGGGGCGGCGAGCACAACCCGGCTGCCGCCCCCTCCCCACTCCGCCCCCGCCGCCCCCCGCAGGACCCTCCCCCGGCCGCCGCCTCCCGGGGGCTCCTGCGGCGGCCCTGCCTGCCTCTCTCCCTCCCGCCCCCGGCCCCCTGGTAAGGGGCTGTGCCGTCGGAGCTTCGCCACCGCCGACGGAACCTCCCTCCGTCCCGCCCGGGGTCGGTGGGGCATTAAGAAGCACAGGGCTGCGGCCGCCTTTAGAGGCGTCGGGAGGGGCCTCCGGGCCGCTCCTGGTTTGGCTGCCTGTGATGCGCTGCCCCCGCCCCGGCCCGTGGTCCGCCGGAGCCCCCTCGGGCCCGGCGGTGCTGTGGGGGAGCAGTCCCGCGGCCGCAGGTGTGTGGGGAGCCGTCGGGGCACATCAAAGCGCCGCGCTGGCCCTGCTGCCTTTGTAATGCAGGGCCGCCTCGGAAATTAGCCGCCCCCTCCCCAAATTGGCCTCCAGAAGGGCCCCACGCCATGGCTCCAACCCCAGGCCTCAGGGTCTGCGAGGCTCGGCCCGGCTGCCGGGGACAAACGCAGGTAGGGCTGGCACCAGAGTCTAATGGCTTTATGGGCAGGGGAGGTGAACAGAAGAAAAGCTTCAAAGGCTCCTCTTGTCCAAACAGCCCTCTCCCCTCCCCAGTCGACCTACTGAGAACCTCAAAGGCTGGGGCAATCTGGCAGCTCCTCAGCTCGTTCCCCACCGGCAGGACACAAACGCAAGCACCCCGGAGCCGGGCGCATACTTGGAACAGGCGCTCCTCGCACTCCACAACCCAAACAGCCATCTCCCCCGCACCGTCGGCATCACTGCTGCTGCCTTCACCTCTGCAAGGCCTCTCACCCTCCTGTCCTGTCCTGCACTAGGCAGTCCCCACCCCTCTGCCTCCAACGAATGCCCCTTGCTCCTCTCTCAGCCTCCTTGCTGGAGCCGGTGACCTCATGACTCTGCCCCTGCAGCGGTGGCTCCTTTATGGCAGGCTGAACGTAGGTCACCCCTAGGTTGTGGGCATGGTGTGCATGGCCCAAGACCTGCAAGCACCCAGCCTTTCACTCTGCCTCACGGGCAGCACCCAAGACATGAATCACCACACTTGGCAGCTCAGACCACTGAAGTATATTTTTTATGGAATTCCTCACGCCTGCCACGGTGGACTTGCTGTGTTTGTTTGCAGCATGCTTTGCTTCCTCCCTCATCCAGATGTGCTGTACCTGCAGCTGGTGGCCCACCTCACCTGGCAGGCAGATGTGGGGCCAAAAGCGCCAGAATTAGCTTCAGGACAAAAAAGCCTTGTGTGACCCAGCACCTCAGCAGGAGGGGAGTTTTACTGCTTGGGCACAGCGGGATCCATGTCTGAAGAAAACAGGGTGACTTTATTCACATCTTCTATATCCTCCCTTTTCCTCCTCCCACAGCCCCGAGCGTGACGGAGGGATGGTGAAATGTGTGTGTGTGTAGCCACGCATAGATGTTTGAGGTCTGTTTCTATAGGGAATAGACAGAATGGAAAGTTTATCTCCGGGAGTCTGGGGAGGAAGGAAGTTGTGTATGGATGAATGGCTTTTCCATGACAAACAATGAGTCTGCACAGACACGGTGTGATGTCACCTAAAGAATTTCCAAGCCAGCCTCAGATACAGAAACCCTCCTGGCTGGCAGAGATGAGAGGTCCCACCTTTCCATCTCACCACAGCCAGAAGGAAGAACTGGGGCAGGGGTTGGGAAAAAAGCCCTTGCTGAATCACACAGACACACACACGAGGCATGCACCATGTAAACAGATGACATGCTGGCAGAAGTGTACCTCCAAGCTCGGCCTTCGCCAAGTCTCCTTGCAGATTCTGAGAAAGCAGTAAACCATGGCCAGCTGCCCCAGTGCCTCTCCTGGCCAGGAACGTGAGACAGCACCAGCCAGGGAGGCACTTCCACAAATACAACTGCAGGTGATGTCAGTGTCCCTGCTGATGTCAGCTTCCCCCACCACGTGTGCACAGCGCTCCAAGGGGCAAAAAGAACGTACCACCACGCAGCACCGGGCTGAGGGTCCACCCCCAGCTCTGTGATGGGGTGGAAACAAAAGCTTTTCCAGCTGGTAAAGCCTGGGAGGTGCTCATATGAAACCTGGTCCAGAAACACATGGCATCAATTAAATATCTCATTTTAAGTATTAATATGTGAAGGCAGCTGATGATTAGCAGCAGCAAAGTGGTGTGAATACTGCCAGTAGCAATCTGACCACCACCAGGCACAAGCAAGGCAATGATCTTGTTTTGAAACAGGAGACATAAGAACTGCTGTACAGGACAAGATCACTTATACACTCAACCTGATGTCCTCTCTAAGGCAGCAGCTAAAGGAGATGCTTCAGTGGGAAAGGTCTGAAACCCTGAGTTCCACCTCAATTCTGCTGCTGGTGAGAGTGATTGCCATTGAGTTAAGGAGTTAATTATGGAAGTGAATCTTTTTTAAAGTGCTGGAAATAATTTCTTCACTGCTGTGTTTATGACTTCAGATAAAGTGCTAATAGCCAGTGAGGCTTTGTTGGGGGGATTTAACCTCAGCCAGCAACTTCCAGACCAAAAGCTGCAAAGCACTTGGCTGCTGGTCCAAAGCATACTCTCTATCCCTCTTCCTCGTCGTGCCTCTCTCTACTTGCTACCAAGATCTTGAGATCGAGCTTTTCAGTTTGTAAAGAAAAAGCTTGGGTCGTTTTTTAAAGCCCAGCTGCAGGGCTGGTTCAAACAGCCTTGGCAAGCCTGGGAGAAGTCAGTGAAATGTTCTGAGGATCAGAGGTGTGGTGAAGCAGGGCTGCTGGTGTGCCGGGATGAATGGAGTCAGTCAAGCAACAAGTAAGCGAGGGGGGGAAGGAGCTGTTGGTGGGTAACCCCAGACAACCAACTGGGATCCTGGCAGGGTCATCAGGACTTAGGGAGGTCAGGGGAAGGAGGCTAGGAGTGAGCAGGATTTTGGGGTGGCTCCACATGAGTGACATGAAGGGGATCACCTCTCTAATAGGTATTTGGAAGGCCGTGGAGAAAGCTGGTCTCACCTGCCTTTCTGTTCCCTGGTAAATCCCTGTCTTTGGAAAGCTCAACCTCAGCCCAGGCAGACCACCCCTCCTGGCCATCACCTCTCTCCACCCCCCACCACCCAAGTGACTCCCACTTTCATCCCAAACTATCCTTCCCCTACATCAGCCCACTCACACCAACTCACACTGTGTCTGCTCCAGTAAGGGAAGAAAGGGCAATAGAAAGAACTCTCAAATCTGGGGCTGCTCCTGCTTCTGCTGAAAGAGGTCCCATCCTACCTCCTCCAGTGGGGCTGACTCACCCAGCAGTGGTAGTGAGCCCACACTGTGGCTCAAGCACTACGAGTGTGATGCTTGCACCCAGACCATTGAGGCTCACTGGGGTGAAACCAAGAGCTGTCACCTGGAACAGGACGTTACTCTAAACCTCAGAGTAAAGGTCTAACGCTCCCTTCTCAGAGGGAGGAGCAGCAGCAGCAAGTCTGCATCTTCGGAAAGTCTTGGCGTAATGCTGCACTCAGCAGTCTGCTGCCCTGCTCTGCATTGCCTGGCTGCCTAAATTAGTGCCTGTGTTTGCCTGCCTTTGCTTTTGAGAGGTGACAGCACGGATTTGCACATCAGGTTTCCAAAGTCACGGCAGAGCAGCTGGAGAGCTATCGGTGCTTCCCTGGCACTGCCCTGCTGCGTTTGCTGGAGGGAAGCAAGACTCCAAGAAAGGGAGGTTGTGTCCATGAGCTCATTTGCAAAGGTCTGGCAGACCATGGAAGACAGCCCTGATGAATGAGAGGTACTCATGCAAATTGCTTGTCCTACCCTTTGTGTGGTAAAGAAAACACCATTGGGATGTCCCCAAGTGTGACAGGGAGCTTTGTCAAGCGTTCTAAGGAGTGTTGAAAGAAACTTTAGCTCTCTTTCCAGGTAACTCCACTGATCCTCATTTCTGCAGCTTCTCTGCTTTCTCCCAGGATGGGGAGAACTGGACATGCATTCTTCCTGGAAGGACCAAGAACTTATGTCAAGTTCCTGTTTATTCTTGCAACTCATCTGGTTCAGTGCTTGTTCTGAACGACTCAGCATGTCCAGAGCATCCACAGACACAATCACAGAATGTTAGAGGATGTAAGGGACCTCCAGAGACCATCCAGTCCAAGCCCCCTGCCAGAGCAGAATCACCCAGGGCAGTCCGCACAGGAATGCATCCAGGTGGGGTTGGAAAGTCTCCAGAAGAGACTCCCACTCCCTGGGCAGCCTGCTCCAGGGCTCTGGCACCCTCACACCAAAGAAGTTTCTCCTCATGCTGAGCTGAAACCTTCTCTCTTCAAGTTTGTATCCATTGGTCCTTGTCGTATTGCTGTGCACCACCCCCTACTTGCCTCCCACCCCCCAGATATTGATAGACATTGATCAGATCCACCCTCACAGCTTTCTCTTCTCCAGACTAAACAGCCCCCAGGGCTCTCAGTCTCTTTTCACAGGGGAGATGCTCAAGTCCCCGAAGCATCCTCGTGGCTTTCCATTGCACTTTCTCCAGCAGGTCTCTGTACCTCTTGCACTGGAGAGCCCCAAACTGGACACAGTATTGCAGGTGTGGTGTCAGCAGGGTAGAGCAGAGGGGGAGAAGAACCTCCCCAGCCCTGCTGGCCACACTCTTCATGCACCCCAGGATCCCATTGGCTCCCTTGGGCACAAGGCCACATTGCTGTCCCATGCAGGACTTGCTGTCCATTAGGACTCCAAGGTCTTTCTTTGTGGAGCTGCTTTCCATCAGGGTAGCCCCTAACTGTACTGGTGCCTCCAGAAACACTTGCTGTCCTCTCTGTCATAAGATACCTACTCGAGATGGGAAGAACACACTCTGAAGCAGAGGCAGTAGAGATGCACTGCCCGGGAAGGAAGGTTTATGTGTGCTGCTCAAAAGGAAGTCCCTGCCCTCTGGTTCTGTGCCATGGAACTCCTAGTTGACAGCACCAAGAGATGCTTCTGGCAGACAGGTTTGGTTTTAATCACAGTTCTTACTAACACCTCAGGAGTCTTGTCAAAGTCACACACTTGCCCATTCAGCTGAACCAGTTTCAGAGGCACTGTAAATTAAAGGGGAAAAAAAGAAGTTCCTTGAAGTTCCTTCAATTTAATTGAAGCCTTCACACAGAAATCTGAACCATCCATAACCCCACCAACCCCCACTTGTTTGGCCCTGTGCTGCTTGGCTGGCTGCTGACTTGACCCTCTCTCAGCACCATCCCACCATGTGCTGGAGCCAACCTTCCCAGCTCTAAATGTATTATTTGATTTGTATTGCAATTAGTACTTGAAGCAGCCACTGGAGCCACTGCCATAGATCCAGATCCAGCTGGGGTGTTACAGAAGGGTCTAACAAAACCTCCTTGAAGTATCCCAGCACATGAATCCTTTGTGTCTGCCTCTTTTGTCTTGACACTGCCTTGCCTCATTGGATTGTTACGCACTGTCTGCCTCCACTGGCAAGGGAGATTATTCCTGCTGGTGTCCTGCCTGTTTCTTTTGGTACTTACAGACTCAGTTTTATCTTCCGATGTGCTCATGTGCTACCTTTTTCTGCATCTCATCACCAGTCACCCCTGCTGACAGAGCCAGATTTCCTTTCACCACTACCTTGCTCTTTCATTTTTCCATGACTCCCCTGGCCAGTGACATCCAGTATCAGTGTCACCGGGGCACGTGGGGCAGCAAATGCCAAGATATACCTGCCAGTCCCAGCAGGGCCACTGACAGCTGGCCCTGAAGTGTCTCACCAAGGAGAGCAACAACGGAGGGAGGCTGCAAGTAAAGCAGAAGTGAGACAACAGAAGAGGCTGGGTACTATGGATTGTCACCATTTCAAACCAGAACAGTTATAAAGGACACTGATGAATATGAATAAAACAGATTCTCTGTTATTCTGTGGATAAAACAGATTCTCATCAGTGAAAGATATGAAATAGGTGTAAACCCCTATGAACACTGCCATTTATGTCACAGTATTTCACATGCAAGGCCAAAAGTTCATCTCACCTGCTACAAAAAAACCCCAGAGGAGCAAACTCCAAGGATTAAGCAGGACATGACCCTCCTGCCTCTCAAGGTGATTCGATGCTGTTACAGCAGATTAAATCCCAGTGTTGAGCCAACCTGGTCCACCAAGACCAGTACTAGATGTCCCAAAGGAAACTGCAAGAGACTCAGCACTCGGTGACTTGTGGAGCAAAAGCAATGTCAATTGCCTTGAAATTGGGAAGAAAGCAACATAGACTCATCCCTGCAGGTACATGGCTGCCTGGAAACTCTCCATGGTTACAACATTCCCAGGGATAGATCCAGGCCATCTAGTTCCCTTTTCCATGGGAACTCTATTTGCATGTCAGCAGTACCAGCTGAGCACCAGAGACCTGAACCAGGACACATCTGGCCTGAGTTTTACAATTCTTGCTCCCACAGCTGCTGCAATAGCAGAGCTTCTGGGACTGCAGCTAATACTCTCTAATCACAAACTATAGTCTCCTTAATAGCCTTTATTTATATGGGCAAGCCCCCTAAGAAATTAGACCAACCAAGACATTATGACTGCACTATGTGGCTGACACCTCATCAGGCTGTGCTGCTATCCAGGCTGCAGAGCAGGGGGAAGGCAAGCAGGCACCAGCACAGGTTAGGGATTACCCTGCTGGAAAGCAGCTCCACAGAGAGAGACCTTGGAGTCCTAATGGACAGCAAGTTCTGCATGGGACAGCAATGTGTCCTTGTGGCCAAGAGAACAAATGGGATCCTGGGGTTCAGCAAGAAAAGTGTGGCCAGCAGGGCTAGGGAGCTGGGGTTGCTTAGCCTGGAGAAGAGGAGACTCAGGGGTGACCTTATTGCTCTCTACAACTATCTGAAGGGAGGTTGTAGACAGGCAGAGGTTGGTCTCTTCTCCCAGGCAACCAGCACCAGAACAAGAGGACACAGTCTCAGGCTGCACCAGGGGAGGTTTAGGCTGGAGGCTCTCTCTACACAGAGTGATGCCCATTGGAATGGGCTGCCCAGGGAGGTGGTGGAGTCACCATCATTGGAGGTGTTCAGGAGGAGACTTGATGGGGTGCTTGGTGCCATGGGTTAGTTGTTTAGGTGGTGTTGGATTGGTTGATGGGTTGGACACGATGATGTTGAAGGTCTTTTCCAACCTGGTCTATTCTATTCTATTCTATTCTATTCTATTCTATTCTATTCTATTCTATTCTCCCCCTCTGCTCTGCCCTGCTGAGACCACACCTGCAATACTGTGTCCAGTTTGGGGCTCCCCAGTTCCAGAGACAGAGACCTGCTGGAGAGAGTCCAACAGAGAGCCAGGAGGATGCTTAGGGGACTTGAGCATCTCCCCTGTGAAGAGAGACTGAGAGCCCTGGGGCTGTTTAGTCTGGAGAAGAGAAGGCTGAGAGGGATCTGATCAATGCCTATCAGTAGCTGAGGGGTGGGTGTCAAGTGGAGGGGGCCAAGCTCTTTTGGGTGGTGCACAGCCATAAGCCAAGGACCAATGGATACAAACTTGAAGAGAGAAGGTTTCAGCTCAACATGAGGAAAAACTTCTTTGGTGTGAGGGTCCCAGAGCCCTGGAGCAGGCTGCCCAGAGAGGTTGTGGAGTCTCCTTCTCTGGAGCCTTTCCAACCCCACCTGGATGCATTCCTGTGCAGACTGCCCTGGGTGATCCTGCTTTGGCAGGGGGTTTGGACTGGATGATCTCTGGAGGTCCCTTCCAACCTCTAACAGTCTGTGATTCTGCTGACCATTCAGGGGCTTATTTAACATGCCCACAGTGTCACAGCTTACTTACAGGCACTGCATCTCCTTAATGCAGGAGGAGGTAACTGATGTTCTCTCTGTGTCTGCCACCTTGTATGGTATCAGCCAGCTTTGAGCAGTGAGTGCTCTCAGTAAGGCACAAGCACTGATGATTTGTGTTTCAGAGGTTGTTCCCCAGACTCCCTCAAAGGAGTCATGGGAGGTCAGGGTGAAACGTAAGTCCAGGCAGGGTTAGGAAGCCCACACTGCTGCTCCTCAGCATCACAGGTTTCTAGGAACACAAGTCTCCAAACCTTAAGGCCATTTAGCCAGTATTTTTCCCAAGTGTTAAGTTTACACAGAGGATTAACCATCCTAGAGGAGAGTAAGACATGAGGAAACTGCAAGAAAGGAAGCACTCCCTCCTTTATTTGTTTTCCAGGGGCCAACAGTGGGAGCAGGTTTGTTCCCTGCCATAGCTGACCACAGCAGAGACCCCTCAAGCAGTGACAGGAGGGCAGCCCTCATCTTGCTAGAGAGCTGATGCTGGCTGCAGGCTTTGCATGAGAACTCTGGACTCAGATTATGGTGGTTACTGGCATGCACCTCAGCCCTCCTTGAAGATTAGGAAGGATAAGAGGGCAAAGTTCTCCAACAGCACGAGCAAGGAGGCAACAAAAGACAATCCAAGTCAAAATAATTCTCTGCAGGGATTTCAGAACAGGCCAGGGGCTGGAAATGTTTAAATGTTCTCTTCCTAATTCCAATCCTGCAAAGCACAGAGCACCCTTCGTCCTCCCTAAAGGGCTCTCTAGCTCCCCTAGACCCACTGGAGTCATCCCAAACTGGGAAGATTTATGTCTCTGCATCTCACAAGCCTGGACCTCATTTTTGCTCTGAGCTCACATTCCTTTCAGTGTGTTCCATGCCCTGTAATAATTACATTGACTGGCACAGAAGCTCAAACATTTAAAACACAGTTAAGCTGCTGATGCAGTGGTTCTTAGCTGCCCAGGAGCAAAAGACCAAGGGAAGCAGGGAGATGCACAGTTACTGCTCTGTCTCGGACATTCAACACCTCAGTGCAGGTCACAGGGACCGGTGTCAGCCTGGCTTGGATCAATAGCCTCCTGTCAGTTAAATCACTGCCAGCAAAGCTTGAGATATACATTTCCAAAAGAAACAGTAAGCTATGGAATAAAGTCAAATTGAATTTAATTTCTCCCCTTCCTGTTAGGAGTCTTCAAAGATGTTCTTATGAAGTCCAGTCTAATGAAAATACTATTAATGATCATCTCTTCCTGCACTCTGGAACTGCAAAGCGAGCACATACACTCCATACATTATACACCACAGCTCCAGCAGCCACTCTTTCCCCCTCACCTTACAGAAAGGGAGAGAGAGAGAGAGAGAGAGGTGCAGGAAGGGCTGAGTAACAGGTTCAAAACAGTGAATCTGTGGTGCAGATTTCCCTCTCTTCAGCAAAGCATTCAGCCAGGTGCTTTAAAGTAAGCATACCCCTAGCTCCTTTCTGCTGAATCAAGATCAACAGTAAAAAAGCTGCTTGCTTTTGCCGTTCTTTCACGCCCCAAACACGTCTGCCACCGACTAGCTATTGTTTCTGCTCAAACACAGCACATTCAAAGCAGAAGTAATAAATATTTAGTAGTAAGAAATTATCTGGGGAGTCACACCTCAACTGTATCAGTTACAGACTTACCAGAACCACTCTCCAAATGAAAGAAAAAAATTCCAAGCATGTTTATTACATTTTAATATTAAGAAGTAACATAGACATTAATGCTATGCAATAATATATAGAATTGATACTATATTAAAATGTATGTAAAGAATGCATAGAATACATAGAATAAACCAGGTTGGAAGAGACCTTCAAGATCATCGTGTCCAACCCATCAACCAATCCAACACCACCTAAACAACTAACCCATGGCACCAAGCACCCCATCAAGTCTTCTCCTGAACACCTCCAGTGATGGTGACTCCACCACCTCCCCAGGCAGCCCATTCCAATGGGCAATCACTCTCTCTGTGTAGAACTTCTTCCTAACATCTAGCCTGAACCTCCCCTGGCGCAGCCTGAGACTGTGTCCTCTTGTTCTGGTACTGGCCGCCTGGGAGAAGAGACCAACATCCGTCTGTCTACAACCTCCCTTCAGGTAGTTGTAGAGAGCAATAAGGTCACCCCTGAGTCTCCTCCTCTCCAGGCTAAGCAACCCCAGCTCCCTCAGCCTCTCCTCACAGGGCTGTGTTCCAAGCCCCTCACCAACTTTGTTGCCATTCTCTGGACACACTCCAGCAAGTCAACCTCCTTCCTAAACTGAAGGGCCCAGAACTGGACACAAGACTCGAGGTGTGGCCTAACCAGTGCAGTGTACAGGGGCAGAATGACCTCCCTGCTCCTGCTGGCCACACTGTTCCTGATGCAGGCCAGGATGCCATTGGCCCTCCTGGCTGCCTGGGCACACTGCAGGCTCATGTTCAGCCTACCATCAACCAGCACCCCCAGGTCCCTCTCAGCCTGACTGCTCTCCAGCCACTCTGACCCCAGCCTGTAGCTCTGCATGGGGTTGCTGTGGCCAATGTGCAGAACCTGGCACTTGGATGTGTTCAATCTCATGCCCTTGGACTCTGCCCATCTGCCCAGCCTGTCGAGGTCCCTCTGCAGAGCCTCTCTACCCTCCAGCAGATCAACTCCTGCCCCCAGCTTGGTGTCATCAGCAAATTTACTGATGATGGACTCGATGCCCTCATCCAGATCATCAATAAAGATGTTAAAGAGCATGGGGCCCAGCACTGATCCCTGGGGCACACCACTAGTGCCTGGCTGCCAGCTGGCTGTGGCACCATTCACCACCATACTCTGGGCTCAGCCTCCAGCCAGTTCCTAACCCATCGCAGTGTGCTCCCATCCAAGCCATGGGCTGACAGCTTGGCCAGGAGTTTGCTATGGGGAACGGTGTCAAAGGCCTTGCTGAAGTCCAGGTAGACTATATCCACAGCCAGCCCCACATCCACCAGGCAGTCACCTGATCATAGAAGGAGATCATTTATATACATTTATCTATCTATCTATCTATCTATCTATCTATCTATCTATCTATCTAAAATAATCTCCTATACATTCTAAATGAAATGCCTCTGATTTAACCAATTTCAGAACTGTGCTGTCACCCTCCAGTGAAAGAATTTCCTGTTAATTCTGGGTGTAACAGATTGAAGAGAAACCTGCTCAAGCTGTCTGCCTCACAGACTGCACATACATTGGTCCCCAAAAAGAAGGTAATTTCCCCTTGAGTACCACTTACAATGCTAACTGCAGAAAAGAAAGTATCCCACTTTAGAGCTTGCATCTCAAATGCTGTTCTAACTTCATAACCTTCTTAAACAAAGACTTTCCAGATACAAATTTTCAGCACAATGTGCATCGATGCAAACCTAACCTGGAAGAGTGACAGCAGTATGTCAGTGTTGTGTAGGTCAGTTCCCCTTTAAACCAAATGCAAAGGCTCCCAAATTATGACAGAATCGTTAGAGGCTGGAAGGGACCTCAAAAGCTCATCCAGTCCAACCCCCCTGCCACAGCAGGAGCACCTAGAGCAGGTCACACAGGAACACATCCAGGCAGGTCTGGAATATCTCCAGAGAGGGAGACTCCACAACCCCCCTGGGCAGCCTGTGCCAGGCTTCTGTCACACTCACAGGGGAAAAAAAAATGTTTCTTCCTGTTTCCATGGAACTTCCTCTGCCTCAGCTTCCACCACTGCCCCTTGTGCTGTCCTTGGGCATCCCCCAGCAGAGCCTGGCTCCAGCCTCTGGGCACTCACCCTGCACAGCTTTATCAACATGAATGAGGTCACCCTCAGGCTCCTCCTCTCCAAGCTGCAGAGCCCTCAGCTCCCTCAGGCTCTCCTCATAAGGAAGATGTTCCACTGCCTTCATCATCTTTGTGGCTCTGTGCTGGACTCTTTCAAGCAGTTCCCTGAGGTCCTTCTTGACCTGAGGGACCCAGAACTGGACACAATATTCCAGATGCAGCCTCTCCAGGGCAGAGTAGAGGGGCAGGAGAGCCTCTCTCAACCTACTAACCACAGCCCTTCTAATCCACCCCAGAATGGCTTTTACCTTCTTGGCCACCAGAGCACATTGCTGGCTCATGGTCAGCCTCCCATCCACTAGGACCCCCAGGTCCCTTTCCCCTTCACTGCTCTCCAGCAGCTCTGTCCCCAGCCTACACTGCTCCATGGGGTTGCTCTTTCCCAGGTGCAGGACTCTTCACTTCTGATGGGTACCGATTTAAGTAGACTGCTCAGCTGAATCACTCTGTTGTTATCTTTTTAAGCAGATACATTTTAATATTAGGCAGAAGGTTGTCCCAGTTTTCAGTGACACATATGATCCCATATATAAACTCAGAGAGCATCATGAAAGCTGTGGTTTATTTGGGGTCCCTACTCTGTCTGGCATCTCACCATGCAAAAAAGCTGTGACTCTTTCTCTCTTTTCCAGTTTAAATTTATTCATGCTCAGCTCAGGCAACTTTTTTTCCCCCATGGTGCCAACTTGTCCCTTAAAGCTGAGGATGCCAACACCGAGGCAGCAGCCTGACAATATGGTTCTGCTGGCACTACCAGGGTAATAAAGACCTCTCTCTCTCTCTCTCCCTCCCCCCAGGGGCTCATCTCAGCCCTGTGCTGCAGTCACACTGCTCTTTCACGATGCAGCCCCTGGATGGTGTAAGCAGGTAAGAAGATTCCAAATTAAACTTACCAAAAAGAAAGAAAAAAGATTGGGGTTTAGTTAGTTAGCTGCCTGGACTGGGTTTTACTTAGTTAGCTGCCGGGACTGGGTTTACTTAGTTAGCTGCCTGGACTGGGTTTACTTAGCTAGCTGCCTGGACTGGGTTTTACTTAGTTAGCTGCCGGGACTGGGTTTACTTAGTTAGCTGCCTGGACTGGGTTTACTTAGCTAGCTGCCTGGACTGGGTTTACTTAGTTAGCTGCCTGGACTGGGTTTACTTAGTTAGCTGCCTGGACTGGGTTTACTTAGTTAGCTGCCTGGACTGGGTTTACTTAGCTAGCTGCCTGGACTGGGTTTTACTTAGTTAGCCTCCTGGACTGGGTTTACTTAGCTAGCTGCCTGGACTGGGTTTTACTTAGTTAGCTGCCTGGACTGGGTTTTACTTTGCTAGCTGCCTGGACTGGGTTTACTTAGTTAGCTGCCTGGACTGGGTTTTACTTAGTTAGCTGCTGGGACTGGGTTTACTTAGTTAGCTGCCTGGACTGGGTTTACTTAGCTAGCTGCCTGGACTGGGTTTTACTTAGTTAGCTGCCTGGACTGGGTTTTACTTTGCTAGCTGCCTGGACTGGGTTTTACTTAGTTAGCTGCCTGGACTGGGTTTACTTAGCTAGCTGCCTGGACTGGGTTTTACTTAGTTAGCCTCCTGGACTGGGTTTACTTAGCTAGCTGCCTGGACTGGGTTTTACTTAGATAGCTGCCTGGACTGAGTTTACTTAGTTAGCTGCCTGGACTGGGTTTTACTTAGTTAGCTGCCTGGACTGGGTTTTACTTAGTTAGCTGCCTGGACTGGGTTTTACTTACTTAGCTGCCTGGACTGGGTTTTACTTAGTTAGCTGCCTGGACTGGGTTTTACTTAGTTAGCTGCCTGGACTGGGTTTTACTTTGCTAGCTGCCTGGACTGGGTTTACTTAGCTAGCTGCCTGGACTGGGTTTTACTTTGCTAGCTGCTGGCTGGGTTTTACTTAGCTAGCTGCCTGGACTGGATTTTACTTAGTTAGCTGCCTGGACTGGTTTTACTTAGTTAGCTGCCTGGACTGAGTTTACTTAGTTAGCTGCCTGGACTGGGTTTTACTTTGCTAGCCGCCTGGACTGGGTTTTACTTAGTTAGCTGCCTGGACTGGGTTTTACTTAGTTAGCTGCCTGGACTGAGTTTACTTAGTTAGCTGCCTGGACTGGGTTTTACTTTGCTAGCTGCCTGGACTGGATTTTACTTAGCTAGCTGCCTGGACTGGGTTTTACTTAGTTAGCTGCCTGGACTGGGTTTTACTTTGCTAGCTGCCTGGACTGGGTTTTACTTAGCTAGCTGCCTGGACTGAGTTTACTTAGCTAGCTGCCTGGACTGGGTTTTACTTAGCTAGCTGCCTGGACTGAGTTTACTTAGCTAGCTGCCTGGACTGAGTTTACTTAGTTAGCTGCTTGGACTGGGTTTTACTTAGCTATCTGCCTGGACTGGATTTTACTTAGTTAGCTGCCTGGACTGGTTCACATGGGAATCAGAAGCGTGGTGGAGTGGGGCAGGAACACGTGGCTGGAGGAGGCTGAGTCACAGCAGCCGCAGCACACCGCCCCAGTTCAGTTCCCGGGGGGGCAGCAGTGGCACTTCCAGCACAGCTGTGCTCCTGGGAGGTTTTGTGCTCGGGGATCTCTTCCCTGACCGATTTCACAGCTCACTGCCGCAGGCTAAGGGCAGAAGTGCACCGAGGGCGAACGGCAGCTTCTTGGGCGGTCACCACCTCAGGCCAGCCTGCTGCCGAAGCCCCTGTGAGAGCAGGGCAAGGGCTGACCTGCAAGAATGTGGCAGTAAAATCAAAATAAAAAGCAAAAAAAATCCAATCTAAGTCTTAAAAAAAATGAATAACAAAGGGTTTATTTGAAAGCTGCCTCTGTGTAAAAATTACCTCTTTTGGAAGGGATTAGGTTTCCAGTGCAGCAACTGAGCTTGGCTACTTCGGAAATCCTTCCCTAAGCAGAAAGAAGAATTTAACCAGCCAAGCTGGAGAAGGAAAGCTGCTAGTGCAGATTTATTCCTTTTCAGTGACTTTGACTCAGTTTTCAAAGTACACTGAAGATACTTTAACTACAAAAGCTATCCCAAAGAAAAGCTATCCCAAGAAAAGCTGTGCTTTTTCCCTGCTTCTGTCCTCAGCAGGGACTGCAATCTGATGTTGTTGCTGGTGGTACACACACTAGAAGAGCATCCACCTTCTCCTCCCACAGCTCTGCTTGCCCAGCAGGCCTAACAGAAGTCCAAACTGTCTTGACATCCACAGAGCTAGAGCAGCTTGTCACCAGAGCAGCTCTGCACCCAGTGCCAGGCTTTCTGAGCACATCCTGCTGGGGACTTGGCATCCTCCAAAGCGCTGAGACCACACCTGCCTCAAAACAAAGAATGGGATTTCAGAGGTGCCTGTGGAGAATCTGTTTCCTTTCCAGCTTTGGACATGAAAAATGTGGTAACCAGCAGCAGCAGAATTCCAAGGGGTTAAATTATCTGGCAAATGTTAAGTGCTTATCTAATACCTCATCTACCCAGAAAATAGGATACAAACCCATGGGTGGTGGGCACCATGGAATTTGGCCCTAAGCTGTTTAAGAGTCCATTTGTACTTTGCATCCCTTCAGCTATTTAAAAGCCCCTGTTTGTGTGGCAGGTGCAGCTGGGCTGGGTGAGGGCACCCAATTCAGGTTGTTACGAGCTTGCAAACTTCATCAAGGCACTTGGCTATTCTGACTCCTAATGCCAACCAGTTTTTCAATCCAGTTTGCCGCTAAGAGCTGAGGAAGGGCAGGACTGCTCTGTTAGGCACAACCTGGGTTGATGTTGTCTGTGAATGCTCACACTGCTCCAGTGTGGGATGATGTGAGCTTGTCACCACGTCTCAAAATCACACGTGAAGAAGTAAACAAGTAACTCCTGAGGGATTCTTGTTCCTGGTGAGAATTCAGGTACCCCTATGACCATGTGCCAGTTTGGCTGAGGCAAAGGTGTTTTCCACAGGAGCAGCTTGAGCTTGGAAGATGGAGGCTAAAACCCTCTCCTGCACCCAGACTTTACCCTGGGCACAAGTCGGACATCAGGTCAGGTGCCCTGCAGGGACAGGCTGGCTCCCCTGCCTGCTCACTGAGGCTGAGGCTGTATCACAGCTTTATGCTAATGCTTCTCTTTGGCCATGTAACACCTGGCACTTAGCTGGATTGCCTTGGCATTTCCAGCCAGCAGCACGCACGGAGCCGCAGAGCCAGCGTTTGGCACGAACAGGCCTCGCTGCAGTGACTTCGCCTGGAGCTCTGCCGATCTGGGCAAGGTGGGGATCTGACCCTGTGTCTGCTGACTACAGCAAGGGCTTGGGCTGGGACCTGGTCTTCCCAGCACTGCTGCTCATTTGCTCAGCCATCTCACTTTGCTTGTAACTGAGGCTGAAATTCAGTTGCTTCATCTGCCAAGAGGAGGTGAATTCCTTTCAGAACTGATACTGGGATCTCAGCTGGGGATGCTGTGATACATTACAGGCTCCAATGCATTAAAAAAACTCTCCAGTGAAACCATGTAAATACAGTTATTATGAACTCCCACCTGGAGCACTGTGTCCAGTTCTGGAGCCCCTATTAAAGGAAAGCTCTGGAGGTGCTGGAAGCTGTCCAGAGAAGGGCCAGGAGGATGAGCAGAGGGCTGGAGCTGCTCTGCTGTGAGGACAGACTGAGAGAGTTGGGGTTGTGCAGTCTGGAGAAGAGAAGGCTCTGAGGAGACCTAATTGAGGCCTTCCAGTATCTGAAGGGGGCTACAAGAAAACTGGGGAGGGACTTTTTAGGGTGTCAGGGAGTGACAGGGCTGGGGGGAATAGATCCAGGCTAGAGGAGAGGAGATTTAGATCAGACATGAGGAAGAAGTTTTTCACCATAAGAATGATGAGAGACTGGCACAGGTTGTCTAGGGAGGTGGTGGAATCCTCATCCCTGGAGGTTTTTAAGACCAGGCTGGATGTGACTCTGTGCAACCTGATCTAGTGTGAGGTGTCCCTGCCTATGGTGGTGGGGGTTGGAACTGGATGATCTTTAAGGTCCCTTCCAACCCTGACAACTCTGTGACCTCCGTACCTGTAGCAATACCTCAGGCAGAACTCATCATAGACAAAAGAAAAACATTTATTCTTCCCTTGAAGCTAAAGGGGAAACAAATCTACCTGGTGGCATAAATTCTTCCAAGTGCCATTCAGAGAGAGAAAATCAAAATGTCCTATTTTCTGCTGTCTTTCCAAAGGACAGTTGCAGTACTGCAGATTTCCACTCCCCACACCCCTCCCCTCCATTATCTGGAATATATTCTTTTCTCTCTGGCCATATGCTCTTGAGTATGTTGACTAGACAGGGCTAGAGAATTTCTGTAGGTGGAACAGCTGTACATCTGGAATGTCATCATGGCATTTCTTGACAAACACAACCATTCTTGCAGTGAAAAATGTGATTGTGCTGAAAAAAACAACCCTAACCCAAACTGTGTATTTGCAGAGGAGGTAAGGATTGCTTGTGTGGTGGATGAGGGAAGCCTGCTGCATTGCACAGGAGGGTTATGCTTGCCTGTGTGTTTGCAGGTGTGGATCACAGCAAGCTGGGCTCTCAGGGTATGTGCCCATCCTTGCCCGTCCCTGCAGTGAGCAGTCTGTAGGAGGAGAGGGGGAATCACCTGGGCCTCCATATTGCAGGGAAAGCAAGAAAGCCTATTGCAGATTCATGCTGCCCCAGCAAAACAACTTCCTCACTTGAGGAAGAAGACAGCTTGTTCATTGTCTTTACTTGATGCGTGCTGACAGGGTGCAGCTCTTCAGCCAGGTCCAGCGCCGGTTCCGTACTGAGAGATTCACCAGTGGGAAACAGGCTGCCAAGCCTCTGGGCTTCTGTTCCTGCTCATGGTCACAATTTCAGTTGCCTTTGAGATGTATTTCCAAGACTTTGAATGACTGCTCTTATGCTGCTGAACACTCATACAGTGAAAGAGCGACCCCATGGACTAGTTTAGATTGGGGACTGACCTGCTGGAGAGCAGTGAAGGGGAAAAGGACCTAGGGGTCCTAGTGGGTGGAAGGTTGACCATGAGCCAGCAATGTGCTCTGGTGGCCAAGAAGGCCAATGGCATCCTGGGGTGGATTAGAAGGGCTGTGGTTAGTAGGTCAAGAGAGTTTCTCCTGCCCCTCTACTCTGCCCTGGAGAGGCTGCATCTGGAATATTGTGTCCAGTTACTTGAAAGAGTCCAGCACAGAGCCACAAAGATGATCAAGGCAGTGGAACATCTTCCTCCTGAGGAGAGCCTGAGGGAGCTGAGGGCTCTGTAGCTTGGAGAGGAGGAGCCTGAGGGCGACATTCATGTTGATAAAGCTGTGCAGGGTGAGTGCCCAGAGGCTGGAGCCAGGCTCTGCTGGGTGATGTCCAATGCCAGCACAAGGGGCAGTGGTGGAAGATGAGCCATAGGAAGTTCCATGGGAATATGAAGATGATTTTTTTCATTGTGAGGGTGACAGAGCCCTGGCACAGGCTGCCCAGGGGGGTTGTAGAGTCTCCCTCACTGGAGATACTCAAAAGCTGCCTGGATGTGTTCCTGTGTGATCTGCTCTAGGTGCTCCTGCTGTGGCAGGGGGGTTGGACTGGATGAGCTTTTGAGGTCCCTTCCAAGTCCTAACATTCTGTGATTCTGTGAAATTGGTTATTGATTACACAAATGGATCTGAAAATACAGTGATGTGCGTGTTCAAAAACATGTCTTAGAGAAGACATGCCTGGGGGATGTCTGAGAAGACATTGTGCAGGGTGTGTACCAATTATTATGCCTTCATTTGCAGTGTCTCCTCCACACACAAGGGAACCTCGCAAAGTGTGAGCAAAGCCATGTAGCCTGACAAATAAAGGGAGAGAGTTTCATACAAAGGTTAAACAAAAAAATCTGCTTAATGTCACTTTGGGGATTAAAGGAACCAGAGTAAAACAAACATCCAGAGCAAACTTTGCGGGGTTGCTTCAGGAAGAGCAGGTGTGTGAGCGTGTGCCATCACATCTGCATATTAATGCGGCTCGCTGGGGCAGCTCGGGGAAGCTGGACATTTTCAGTGTGGGAATTAGATGGAAGAATGTGAACCATTCTAAACAAAATACAGCAGAGTTGCCAGCTGACTTGCTAAAATGCCAGTGCTCTCTAGGATCCCTTGAAATGGAGCTGAGGACTGGCCTTGCTCTTCAGGCAGTGGGCAGGAGCCAGGAGATCTGGGCTGTATTCCTGGCCCCGCAACAAACCCTGCGTGTGACGCTGGAAAGTCACTCAGCCTGAAGTTCCCAAAAAACTGATTTCATGCCTGTGCTCCTGGGCACCTCATGTGAGACAGCCTCATCCCAGCCAGCCAGCATTTCAAACACCATTAAGCTGCAAGCCACTAACTTCCCATCCACGCAGAGGACACAATTTTGGGCTTCAGTTTGGGCACAGATGCAACAAGGCTAAGAGCTGTGAAGCAGCCTGAACTGCTAGAAAGCTGCAGGTCTTGCATGATCACACAGACTCTCATTCTGCCCAAGGAGAGGTTCTACAGGTAGGCAAAGGACCACGATTTAGTTCCCTGTTGTTTGCCACCTCCTGGCAACCTATTGCCATTCCAGAAATATTTCCACAGGTTTCAATACATCTGAAGGTTTTTGTGTATGTTTCCTGCTCCAGGGCATCAAGGAATAATCTTACCAAAGGACTCTCTGTTTCAAAAGGAACATAAAGAATACAGACTGGGACTGCTGGCAGAAAGTGTGGAACAACACCACCGACAAGGCTAGGAAAATACTAGATCTCAGGGGTGAAATAGTGGAAAGAAAACAGCTTTTCCACATCATTTAGTCAGGGTGTGTGCTGGGGGGAAAAAGAGGGGGGAAAAAAGGAAAAAGGAAAAAAAAATTAAAAAGGAAAACAAAGGAAAAAAAAGAGGAAAAAATAAAAGGAAAATAAAAGAAAAAAGGAAGAAAGGGGGAAAAAAAAGAAACTAAAAAGGAAAACGATGAAAAAAAAGGGGGGAAGAAAAACAAAAGAAAAAAGGAAAAAGGGGAAAAAAGAAAAAAGGTGGGAAAAGACATGAAAAAGAAAAAAATTAAAAGGGAGAAAAGGGAGAAAAGAAAAAGAAAAGCAAAAAAGGAAAAAAGGGAGAAAATGGAAAAAAGAAAAGAGAAAAAGGAAAGCAAAAGGAAAAAGAAGGGAGAGAAAAAAAAGGGGGGGGAGAAAAAAAGGGGGAGAGAAAAAAGGAGAAAAAAGGAAAAAAGAACAATAAAAAATGAAAAAGGGGGGAGAAGAAAAAGGATAAAGAAAAAGAAAACATGAAAAAAAGGGAAAAATGAAAAAAAAATAAAAGAGAAAAAACAAAATAAGAATAAATAAAAAAGGGGGAAAATAAAAGGGGGGAAAAGGGAAAATTGAGGAAAAAAAGAATAAAGGAAAAAGAATCTTTCTAGGTCACCTTTTCCTGTGACCACACAATTAAACAAACAAAAAAAAAGAGGCAAGAATCAAAAATTTGGCATCAGGAGGATTACAGAAAACTGTGTTCCCATTGCACATGGCAGGATCTGGTCCCACAGAAGCTTCATTTCCATTACACTGTAGGCAAAGGGTTATTGTGTTTCCCTTTTTCCCTGAGTGCTGTGGAGCCAAGCTGAGAGAGTTTCTTTCTAGTTCTGTTCTGCACTTTGCTGGTGCACAAACCACAGATAATGCTTTACCCATTCATGTTTCCACCCCCAGCACCATCAGCTCCATGCTTTCTTCCCACCTTGTTTGTGCTTGCCCTTACTTTTACCCCTGTGTTTCCAGAGAGGATTTCCAAGACTTTTGCTGTGCAAATAAGATGTGTTGGTGGAATTAGGAGTTGGAATGAGGGTTTAGAGTGTCCACACACGGCCAAGAACAGAGGCAAGAATGAAAGCAGCTTCTGCAAGGCAGCTCCTTTTGCCACCACTTGTGTGTGCATCCACTGGAGTTCCAGCAGGTAACTTCAGAAAATCACAGAATCACCAAGGTTGGAAGAGACCTCAAAGATCATCAAGTCCAACCTGGCACCACAGACCTCATGACTAGACCATGGCACCAAGTGCCACATCCAATCCCCTCTTGAACACCTCCAGGGATGGTGACTCCACCACCTCCCTGGGCAGCACATCCCAATGGCTAACAACTCTCTCAGTGAAGAACTTTCTCCTCACCTCCAGCCTAAACCTCCCCTGGCACAGCTTGAGACTGTGTCCTCTTGTTCTGGTGCTGGTTGCCTGGGAGAAGAGACCAACTCCCTCCTGGCTACAACCTCCCTTCAGGTAGTTGTAGAGAGCAATGAGGTCTCCCCTGAGCCTCCTCCTCTCCAGGCTAAGCAACCCCAGCTCCCTCAGCCCCTCACAGGGCTGTGCTCCAGACCCCTCCCCAGCCTCCTTGCCCTTCTCTGGACACATTCAAGAGTCTCAATGTCCTTCCTAAACTGAGGGGCCCAGAACTGGACACAGGACTCAAGGTGCGGCCTAACCAGTGCAGAGCACAGGGGCACAATGACCTCCCTGCTCCTGCTGGCCACACTATTCCTGGTGCAGGCCAGGATGCCATTGGCCTTCTTGGCCAGCTGGGCACACTGCTGGCTCATGTTTAGGTGGCTGTTACTTTTAGGAACAAGGTGGTAAAGCAGCCTTCTTTTGGCCAGAACTAATGCAAATCCCCCATCAAGTGTAACCTTGCATTTTCTATCTTTATGCTGCCTTCCTATAAAAGTTTTTATAGGCATTTTGTAACGTTCACCTGCAGTTCGTGCCAGGCTCTGACTGTGACTCTAATTTTCACAGCCTGTTTCCAGAACAGTACTGCCCTATTTTTTCTGGTTTACTCTAAGAACTTAACTTGGGAGCCAGTGACGTGACTTTGTCCAATTCTAATGAACTGCCAATTTTAGAATGCTATTTACTACCTGAAAATGTGCTGGTGGCCATGGTCCAGAGAGGGAGGAGTCAACAGTTCAAAGGCAGGCTGCAGTAATCCATGGGTACAAAACCCCTGTGTTTTAAGAACTACACAGCTACGTCTGCACCCAACTCAGGCCGAGCTTATGTTCTTGTGAGGTTACCTCTAACTCTTGCTATCACACAAACATATGAATTACCTGGGCCCTGGACATTGCTCCTAGGGCCCATGCAAGGCTTGACTAGAACAATCCCAGGCCTTTAATTCCTTGGAAATTCTGAGAGGACAGGAAGAAGCCTTCCTGAAAGCCAAATAACCCTTACAAGCAAGCTGGCTAATATTGTTGCATCTACCCTGACTGCCTGGAAACCTTAGGCAAAGGGGAGGCTGTATACACACTTCTCCAACCACAAAGGCCAGAACATCTCCTCAACCCTAGGCTGAAGGTGCTGGCTGTCAGTGGAGCCATACACACAGAACATCCAGCTGTCTCTGCTGGGTTTTGAACTAAACAGCTGCTACAGAGGAGGATTCACAAACCTGCTGCTGTAACAGGTACCACACAGCACGTTGGACACACATGTTTCTGCTGTGACTGCAGGGGCTGCCCCTTTTACATCGACTTGTAGAGGTCTCAGAGTTCAATCCCTAGGAATGGCTTATGAAAGCAATTATTGCCTGAAAGGTCTCTTTGTTTTTGTGCCACTGCTTTTAATAATAATCATTACATCAGCTAGGTTCTTCCATCTCCGTCTTCTTGGGTCCTGCAAATAAAGGACTCACAAAGCCAAACACTTAAAAACAGCACCCAGTGCAGTGAACTGCCAACACTGAGGCTGGAGACTTTACACCCTGCCCTCCCAGAGCATTTTCCCTTTGATGATTTTAACCACTGAGCACTGAGCTTCATACAAGCCACCAGGGGTGTGACGTGCACGGTGGAGTCAGGGAGCGGCCCGCGGCCTGGGGCCCAGGTCGCCTGCACTAACCACCACAGGCAGTCCTGTCTCACAGGAGCAAAGAGTAGAGTAGAGTAGAGTAGAGTAGAGTAGAGTAGAGTAGAGTAGAGTAGAGTAGAATAGAGTAGAGTAGAGTAGAGTAGAGTAGAGTAGAGTAGAGTAGAGTAGAGTAGAGTAGAATAGAATAGAATAGAATAGAATAGAATAGAATTAACCAGGTTGGAAGAGACCTTTGAGATCACCAAGTCCAACCTATCACCCAACACCATCTAATCTAATGGTACTAAGTGCCTCATTCAGGCTCTTCCTAAACACCTCCAGGGATGGTGACTCCACCACCTCCCTGGGCAGCACATTCCAAAGGCCAATCTCTCTCTCTATGTAGAACTTCTTCCTAACATCCAGCCTAAACCTCCCCTGGCACAGCTTGAGACTGTGTCCTCTTGTTCTGGAGCTAGTTGCCTGGGAGAAGAGACCAACCCCCTCCTGGCTATGACCTCCCTTCAGGAAGCTGTACACAGCAAGAAGGTCTCCCCTGAGCCTCCTCTTCTCCAGGCTAAGCAACCCCAGCTCCCTCAGCCTCTCCTCACAGGGCTGTGCTCCAGACCCCTCCCCAGCTTTGTTGCCCTTCTCTGGACACCTTCCAGCATCTCAACATCTTTCCTAAACTGAGGGGCCCAAAGCTGGACACAGGACTCAAGGTGTGGCCTGAGCAGTGCTGAGTGCAGGGCAGAATGACTTCCCTGCTCCTGCTGGCCACACTACTGCTGATGCAGGCCAGTATAGCTAGTTAGGCATGCAAGGAAAATGTATTACTTTAGGAATGAATTGAAGGTTAAATGGATCAAAAGAGAAGCAGGGTTAGTAGACCATGGGTTTTATTGTTTGCGTGGGTTTGTGTCACTTCTGCAGTCCCAGGGGCCACCACCCATAGGCAAGAAAAAGCCAAAGGCCAAGCAGATTCCTGTGGGTAGATTCTCAAGTTTTCCATTCCACAGCTGAAGCAGCACAAATGCAGAAAGCACAGCAGTAGGGGGGCAGAAGGAAAGGAAGAGTAAGGAAACACTTTGTATTTGTTACCTCTTAAATGACCGAGTCAGAAGTTACCCTGCAAACTGAGAAGCAAAACCAACAAATTGGGACAGACTGAGATGAAAGCTGCAGAAGACCTGGTGGATGTTCTGCCCAATAAAGATAAAGGACAATGGTGCAGCTTTATCAGCACAAACTACTTCCAATTGCAGAAGCCACAAGTGAGTTATGTGGATCCTCCTGAGCCCCTGCCAAGCAAAACTATCCAGCCTCTGCTGAACACCAATATAACTGGTGGTGTGGGGGGGGAAGAATGAAACATTTATCTGGCAAGTGCTTTCAAAAAGAGAAAGCGGCTGTTGGGAGCTGCTCAAGGGGCTGGAATGTGGGAGATGGTTCCAGGGGGATGGATCAGCTGTCAGAGAACATAGGAGGCAGGCAGGGATTTTTCAGTAAAATGCAGTTTATTGCACAGTGATTACCACCTCCTATTTACAGCACATGAGGTCATGAAAAACACGGCCATATTTCCTTCCTCCTGGAAGCACAAAGTTAACCCAGCAACCATGGGAGAAATTGGCCCTTTCCATTCACTTTTGTCCTTCTAAAGCTCTGTTCCCAAACATCTGTCACTTAGATAAAGCCAGCAATAAAAATCTGCAAGAAAAATATTTTCTGTCCCACTCAAAAAACCCCACTCAAAAAAAAAAAAACCCAACAACCCAACCCCCCAACAGGATTATGAACCCGAATTCCAGGGCTGTTCCTTTGCACAGGTAAATCTTCATTGTTCACAAGGAAGCACAGACACTCAAAGCTTATGTAACCTGAGAAAGGGAACTTCAGGGGCTCCAGAAGACGCTATGGTTTATTTCTAACCTTCACTGGTTACGTGCCAAGAGGATCACAGGGTATTAGGGTTGGAAGGGACCTCCGGAAATCACTGAGTCCAACCCCCCTGACAGAGCAGGGCCATAGAATCTAGTGCAGACACAAGGTGCTAAGACAGAAAGTGTTCCAGGTAAGCTTGAATGCCTTCAAGAGCACTCCCTTCCCTACTCCCCCTCCCTCACATGTGGTGTGGAGGTGAAGAGAGAGGAAATACCAGATTACTATAATGGTACAACTCTGCAGTCAAATTTGGGATAAGGTGAAAGACTTCATTAGCACTCTTTCAGAATGACTTGTGTAACTTGCTTGTAGCTTTGCCAGTTATGAGTAATGCAACAATCACCAAGATCCACTCACACCACCTTCGTGCCACATTTCTTTCATGTTGCCTGATGTGTACTGGACTCAGCCTCCTCGTAAGCGATCCCACTGCCCTCATCCCAGCTAGGGCAGGCTCACGCAGCACTTTTCCCTCGCTCCTTGTCACATGGAAATTCTCCTTTTGGGTCCTGATGCTCTACAACTGCTTTGATCGCAGTGGATCTGCAGTATGGCTGCTAAACAAAATCTATTGCCCCTAATCTTTCTATTGCTAGCCCAATGGCCAAGCATCCCCACCCCCGCCAGTGCACAGCCAGATAAAATAATGCCACAAACTGAATTCATGCTAGGTAACACCTTGCTACAGCACAGCAAGTTCCACCTCAGCATGAGGTAGAACTTCACTAGAAGGGTCACAGAACACGTGCCTTATGAGGAGAGACTGAGAGACCTGGGGCTGCTTAGTCTGAAGAGAAGACTGAGAGGGGATTTAGTGTTTAGAAGTATCTGAGGGGTGGGGGGTCAAGAGGGAGCCTCTGCTCAGTTGCACCCTGTGATGGGACAAGGGGCAATGGATATAAACTGCAGCACAGGAGGTTCCACCTCAACATGAGGAAGAACTTCTTTACTGTGAAGGTCCCAGAGCACTGGAACAGGCTGCCCAGAGAGGTTGTGGAGTCTCCTTCTCCAGAGACCTTCAAGCTTCATCTGCATGTGCTCCTGTGCAACCTGCTCTAGATTCTAGAGTCCTGCTCTGGCTGGGGGGTTGGACTTGATCTTTGGAGGCCCCTTCCAGCCTCTAACATCCTGTGATCTGTGTGGGCCTACAGCTCCAAAATCATTAAAACGAGGTCTACAGGTTGCTGCATCACCCAGGAGTACAAATTTGATGGGGATGGGGCCAAGGCACATGATCCTGCTGCTGCTGAAAGAGTCAGAGCACGCGATACGGAGCCAACGCCAACTTGACACTGGCTGCACGCCAGCCGCAGGGGTGCAGACGATACCTGATCTGGCTGGAGTTGTGTACAGTGATACCTGATCCAGCATAAAGTCTGCTAGTAAAAAGTTAACCTGTCAGAAACTTCTTGAATTAACTGGAGCGGGCAGAGCGAATGAGCACCAGCTCAGCGCTTCCCCTCATGCGGCCACCCCGTTTTTGAGCCTCCCCTGCGCTGCCAAACCACAGCCTAGCGCCGAGAGCGATGCTTGGCCTGCATGGGGATCGCACTGCAGCATCAGGGCCTCCGAGTCCTTCGACTCGCCATGCTCCAACGTCAAGCAAAAAGGAAAGCAAAAAAGCCAAATAAAATTTAAACTTTTAACCTCTACGTAGTCCAAAGACTCCAGTAACAGGGAATCTGTGTATGAAGACAGAGCCACGTGTGTTTCTGTAGCAGATTACATTTAGATAATGATTAAAACAGAGCCTATTCCTTCAGGTTAGTGTAAGTCTGAGCAGAGCTAACAGGGCAGCGACCAGGCTGATTTTTGGTAGCATTTTAGTAATGCAAAGGGTATTACAAACGTGCCCTGCCGTGTTGAACTCCATTTTTGAGTGGTTTTCTTTATCTCTTTACAGCCTTTTGGCACAGAAGGGAAGTCCTGCTCTTTGGAAACTGTTTTGAAAAGCCTTACCTGATCTCTGGCAGAACGGAACCCGGTTTTAACGCTGCAGCAATGCTGCCTGGCGTTGAAACATGCAGTCACAATCACACGAGGCTGCAGATGCTTGGGAGACATGGATTTCAAACTTCTGTTTTTTCATGAAATTGCTAGGAACCACTGGGAATTGCTGTTCCTGTGACTACTTCAACTACTTTCAGAGTTAGTTCAAGGAGACCGTTAGCTGGAAGCCATTTTCAGAAGTTTTTCCACTTCCCATCACCGAGGCCCTAAACCAGCCCACTCCGAGCTGCAGAACAGGCATCATGTTATGATAGAATACAGAACTAACCAGGCTGGAAGAGACCTTCGAGGTTATCAAGTCCAACCTATCACCCAACACCATCTAATCTAATGGGACTAAGTGCCTCATCCAGTCTCTTTTTAAACACTTCCAGTGATGGTGACCCCACCACCTCCCTGGGCAGCACATTCCAATAGCCAATCTCTTTTTCTGGGAAGAATTTCTTCCTAACATCCAGCCTAAACCTCCCCTGGCACAGCTTGAGACTATGTCCTCTTGTTCTGGTGCTGGTTGCCTGGGAGAAGAGACCAACCCCCACCTGGCTACAACCTCCCTTCAGGGAGTTGTACACAGCAAGAAGGTCTCCCCTGAGCCTCCTCTTCTGCAGGCTAAGCAACCCCAGCTCCCTCAGCCTCTCCTCACAGGGCTGTGCTCCAGACCCCTCCCCAGCTTTGTTGCCCTTCTCTGGACAGTTCCAGCAACTTTTGACAGCCACTCCTATCCCCAAGCTATTGAGAGTCATGCTCCTATCGCTCCAGCAGGGATGCCTAGACAGAGCAGAGCCTTCCTAAGTTTTGGTCCTCGCGGCCATCCAGCAGCCTCCAGGCCAAGCCAGGGATGGCAGCTGCCTGCACTCTAGCAGGCAGCGGTGAGGCAGTGTCCCGCGTTCCCCTGTGCAGCAGCATAAGCCTCCCCCACGTTCCTCCTCACGGGGCCCGGTGCTGGCCGGAGGGCTCAGGGGTTTGTTCACGGGCTGGCCCAACAGGGCCCGCGGTCAGCCCGGCGGTGAGGTGTGCCGGTGGTAGGCCCCAAGGGCTCATGGGTGAGCAGAGGCCTGCTGTGACGGAGCTGGCTGCAGCGCCGTGCCAGGCCGAGCCGCGGCGGGCCCGGACGCTGCTCGCGGGGCCTTCCACCACCCCTCGCCCCGGTGGGGCCAAGCCACCCAAGGGCGACACCGCAACACCCAGGCACGTCGTCTCCACACCGATAGGGCGGAACTGGGGGCGCCTCGACCGCGCCCGACGGGCAGGGCGAGGAGGCCTGCACAGGCCGAGGCCGCCGGCGGCGCAGCAACGGTTAACGGCGGGGAGCAGCGCATGGGCCGCGCTGTCTCCAGGGCGACGGCTCAGAGTGTTCCGGATCGTACCATTGCGCAAGCGGCGCGAGGGGAGGGAGACGGGACGGGAGAAGGGCGGGGGGAATGTGATCGGCGCCGCCGCCGCCAGGCCCGGCCCAGCGCCGCCTCCTCCCTCCCTTCCTCCCTCCGCCTCGCCGCGCCTCCTCCCCCTCCCGCCCGGCCGGAGCGCGGCGCCGGGGCCCAGCAGCGAGCGGCGCGCGGCGGAGCGGAGCAGGCGGCTGGCGGCGGCCGGGCCCGAAGCGGCGGAGTCGGTACCGGCGGCGGGCCGGGCCGGGCCGGCGCAACCCTCTGCCCTCGCTGCCTTCTCGCCGCCGCCGCGGGATGTGGGCGGCCCGGGGCCGCGGGCTGTGAGCGGCGGCAGCGCGGAGACAAAGGGAGGCGGCGGGGCTCGGCGGCCGGCACCAGGGACGGAGCGCGGGGGCCGCCGCCGCCACCGGGGCGCACCCGCCCGCCCGCCGGGAGGCGGCACGATGCGGCACGGGGCGGCGCGGCCGCAGCAGCGCGGCGGCAGCAGCGGCGCGGCCCGCCCGGCGCGGCGGTAGAGGCGGCGACGGCCGCAGGGCGCGGGGCCGGGCCGGCGGTCGCGCAGCAGCGTCTCCCGCGGGCCGGGCCGCGCCGCCCGGGCTGGCGATGTGAGGGCGGCGGCGGCGGCGAGCAGGAGCGCGGCACGGCGCGGAGCGGAAGGCGGGCGGGCCCCGAGCGGAAGCGGGCCGGGCCCGGCGGCGAGGAGGAGTGCGGCGCCGGCGGGGGCGGCCGGGCGCGGGCGTGCGATGGAAACGCACATCTCGTGCCTGTTCCCCGAGCTGCTGGCCATGATCTTCGGGTACCTGGAGGTGCGGGACAAGGGCCGGGCGGCGCAGGTGTGCACAGCCTGGCGGGACGCCGCCTACCATCGGTCGGTCTGGCGCGGCGTGGAGGCCAAGCTGCACCTGCGCCGCGCCAACCCCTCGCTCTTTCCCAGCCTGGCGGCGCGGGGCATTCGGCGGGTACAGATCCTATCGCTGCGGCGCAGCCTGAGCTACGTGATCCAGGGCATGGCGGACATCGAGAGCCTCAACCTCAGCGGCTGCTACAACCTCACCGACAACGGGCTGGGCCACGCCTTCGTGGCGGAGATCAGCTCCCTGCGCTCGCTCAACCTGAGCCTCTGCAAGCAGATCACGGACAGCAGCCTGGGCCGCATCGCTCAGTACCTCAAGGGTCTGGAGGTGCTCGAGCTGGGGGGCTGCAGCAACATCACCAACACCGGCCTCCTCCTCATCGCCTGGGGCCTGCAGCGCCTCAAGAGCCTCAACCTGCGCTCCTGCCGGCACCTCTCGGACGTGGGCATCGGGCACCTGGCAGGCATGACGCGCAGCGCGGCTGAGGGCTGCCTGGGCCTGGAGCAGCTCACGCTGCAGGACTGCCAGAAGCTCAGCGACCTCTCGCTCAAGCACCTAGCCCGCGGGCTGGGCCGCCTCCGCCAGCTCAACCTCAGCTTCTGCGGGGGCATCTCGGACGCGGGGCTGCTGCACCTGTCGCACATGAGCAGTCTGCGCAGCCTCAACCTGCGCTCCTGCGACAACATCAGCGACACCGGCATCATGCATCTGGCCATGGGCAGCCTGCGGCTCTCCGGCCTCGACGTCTCCTTCTGCGACAAGGTCGGGGACCAGAGCCTAGCCTACATCGCCCAGGGCCTGGACGGGCTGCGCTCCCTCTCCCTCTGCTCCTGCCACATCAGCGACGAGGGCATCAACCGCATGGTGCGGCAGATGCACGGGCTCCGCACCCTCAACATCGGCCAGTGCGTCCGCATCACCGACAAGGGCCTGGAGCTCATTGCCGAGCACCTCAGCCAGCTCACCGGCATCGATCTCTATGGCTGCACCCGCATCACGAAGCGGGGCTTGGAGCGCATCACCCAGCTGCCCTGCCTCAAGGTGCTCAACCTGGGACTTTGGGAAATGACTGAGAGCGAGAAGGTCAGGTGAGAGGAGGGGGGCACCCTGAGACCTCCATCTCCTCTGGAGGGACTCACTGACTGACTGCTGCAATGGAGGAGAGAGAGAGAGGGGCACGCACAGAGCCATGCTACCCACGCACCCTTGCACTGGAGGGAGTAACAGAGAGAAACCCTTCTGTGCTGCCTACCTACCCTTGCTCTGGAGGAGGAAGAGGAAGGGGGGCAGGAGGAGACAGAGAGAAAGCACCTAACCCTTTTCCAGGTCATACCTCCAGCTCCAGGCTGGGGAGATGGAGCTCCCCCTTCCCCTACAGCATCCTTCCCCTGCAGAAAAGGTAGAAGCCCACACTCTTATGCACTGGGGCTAGAGACACCCCTCTTTATTCCCACTCCCCCGATTCCATCCCCTTGTGCACTAAGGATGGATAAAGACAGACCCTTGTTCTGCCATGTATTCATAGTAGATTATTTTTGGTTCATATAAAGGAGAGTGGGAATGGAGATGGGAGCAAACAATAACAACAGCAGAAAAGGCTTCCTAGCTACACTTACATACCTGGCCACCCAGTCACCCTGTGCTGGGCACAGACAGCTTTTTGTAAAATAACCATTCCACCTCTGCGCTTGCCCCTCCCCTGCCAGCTGGGAATTGTGACAAAAATACTGCTCCCTAGGTACAGTGGGGTTTGGGTTGGGTTTTTCCTTTTTTATTCCCCCCCCCCCCCCCTTTCCCTCCCTCTTTTTAACTCTTCAGTCTATAGTTCCATGTTCTTCTCTGCTGTGGGTGGATACGACCTCCCACTATTCCAGTTCTCCACTGCACTGAGACTAGGGATAGCTGCAGCCTCTCCTTTTATCAGTATGTTTCTGTGTCATCCTGCACTATTGTTAATGGAAAAGCCTAGGCACTCCATTCTCACCGTCTCTCTACTGGAGATGAAGATACCATTTCCTCCTCCTGTCTCTGGGGGGACTGAACATGGACCCCAGTCTCTTAAGCCTTTCCTTGCACTGGGGGACACCCAAGTCTTGTGTTCCCTTTCATCCTTTCCTCCCCCCCCCCCCCCTTTTTTTTTCTTGGCAACAGGGATAGACATATCCAGCTACATATCCATTCCTCATTGAGTTGGGGGTGAGCAGGGGTAGAAGGGGTGGTTAGCTCCCCTCTACCCAGGGGACTCGAGGAAGACTCTCCAGCTTCATTTCTGCTTGTTTGAGATACTGTGACCTGTTTTTATTTTGAAATGCAAGGAAAAAAAGAAAAAAAAAATCCCTGCTACAGTAACAGCCTCTTAACTCTCTCCCATCTACCCCTGGCTTATGTCCTGCGACTGATCCCAGTTTCCCTCACTCATTCTCTTTACAGTATTCATTTTCTCACACGGTTTTAAAAGACATTTGAAGTTGCTGTTCTTGTGAATTTTTAAGTACATTTTTTTTTCTCTGCTGAATATATTCTATATATATATAAATATATATATGATGTCTGGCTACCTCGGTTTAATTTGTTACCTTTGGTCTTTTTTTCTCTTTTTTTTTTTTCTCTTTTTTTTCTCTTTTTTTTTTTTCTCTTTTTTTTTTCTCTTTTTTTTTCTTTTTTTCCCTCTTTTTTTCTTTTTTTCCCCCTTTTTTTTTCTCTTTTTTTCCCTCTTTTTTTCTCATTTTTTTCCCTCCTCTTTTTTTTCTCTTTTTTTTCCTTTTTTTTCTCTTTTTTTTCTCTCTTTTTTTTTCACTTTTTTTTTTTCTCTTTTTTTTTTTTTCCTCTTTTTTTCCCCCTTTTTTTTTCCTCTCTTTTTTTTTCTCTTTTTCTGTCCTTCCCCCCTCCCCCCCCCCCCCCCAAAGCCCTGGAATTCTTACAGGAAAGAGATTTTGAGACTGAAACATTTTTGTGCCTAGACTGGAATAATGCCCCATGGGTTTGTTTTTCTTCTTTAAATCCCTCTTCCCCCTTCCCCTCATTTAGTTTTGCTTTCGTTGTTTTGGGTTTTGGTTTTTCCCTCCCCCCTCAAGAATTTTTGTTTTGAAGCTGTGTCCCACCTTCACGTTCTGGTTGTGCCTCTCCCTCCCTCTTCACTGGGGACTGGGGACCCAAACTGTGCTTCTGCGTTTTGACTCTTCTAGCACAAACGCGTGACGTGAGAATCCGCGCTGAGGATTGGGCTACTGTTAGCAGAAAGGTGTAAAATGCAAGGGGGTTTTGTTCTTGTTTTAAATTAAATCTATAGATATATGCAAATGCTTTCCCCTCCCCTCCCAAATCACCTACAAAAGGTCACTATGCCAGGCTTCCTGTTTGTAGGTGGAGAGGAGTAAAGGCTGGCCTGCAGGCCCCGAGGCTGCAATGTGAAGGGGAGGAGACTGAAGTTCATCTCTCTTATCTCTGTTCTGTCAATAAAATGGAGCTGGGTCTTTAGATATATATATATATTATTTTTTTTTTAATTATTATTATGTTAAAAAAAGAAAAGGGTTGGTTTGTTTTGTGTTGTGGGGTGTTTTTTTTTGGGGGGGGGGTGCGGGGGTGCTTTTGGTTTTGTTTGTTTTTAAAAAGGAAAAAAAAAAAAAACCACCTTGGCTTTTAAATTTTTTTTTTTTTGGCCTTTTGTTTGTTTGGTTTTGTGTTTTTTGTTTATTTTTTTTTAAATCTTTTTGGCTCATCTGTTCAAAATCTCAAATCCTCCACAATAAGAGGCCAGACCACGGAGTTAACTCAAACCCAGAGAAACCACACCACTCCCCCCCCTGACCCCCCCCCCCCCCCCCCATGGATTAATTGTACTGTTTGTGAATTTGTATAAAAAAAAAAAGAAAAAAAGATAACAAAGATCCTCTTAAAACATTTTATATTCTTACAGTAAAAGGTTAAACATATTTATATAATAAAAGAGGAAATATGAAGTATGTTTTTGAAAAAAAAATGGAAAAAAAAAAATAGCCTTCTGTGTGTTGTCTGTGCTTTTCAAAGAGATCTGTCTTAGCTTGGGGCTTGGCTTTGGGGGCTGCTTGCTCTTGTTCCAGCGAGGGAGAGAGGAGAAGGAAGGAAGATAGCCTGGTGCCTCCTGTGCAGGATGTTGAGTAACATCATCGCGAAGGGTTCCTAAGGAAGGGGTTTGGTAGGAGCAGCCTTGCCCTGTGAGGGTGCTCGCAGCCTCTGGGGGGGGGTGGGTGTTTCAGCTGCCCATTGGTGTGAAGTGTCAGCTCGGTTTGAGGTCAGCCAAACCCCAAGCGCTGAAGTGCAACTGAATCAAGTACTCAGGAAGGCGTTTGGGGCGGGGAGGGCGACACATTAGAGCTGCGCTGCTTCAGTTTTTTCAAGTTCCAGGTAGATGGCAGAGGGGTTTGGTGACTTAGGGCCCACCCCGGGTGGAAGACCCACCAAACAAAAACATTTCCCAGCAATGACGGCTACTAAAAAACTGCCCCCAACAGCTCATGAGGACTTGGGAAACGCAAAATATTTTGGTTGGTTTCTACTGCCCAGGCAAAGATGAAAGAGGAAGCAAAGTGGGAATGTGTTAAAAAAATCCCCAACGTAATACAAAGTTTCAACAATCTAAGGTGTCCTTTGTCCTGTGCTATAATCTCTCTCCACAACGTATGACTTTTAGCCCCGTGGGGTCCCTTTTTAGCCTTCCACGGGGTGGTTTCTTTATTGTTGGTGTGGAGCTCAAGCGGTGTTTGTAGGGCAGCGCCGGCTCCCGGCTCCCTGAGCCCAGCGGAAGGGCTCCCTCGCCCCGCTGCCCCCTTCCTGCCTTGAAGGAGGGGGAATGCGAAATGGTGGAAGAAGCCGGAGCCATTGTTCAGGAAAGTTAAAAGAGGAGCTGTCCTTGCTTGCTTGCTCAGTCATGCATACTCAATCTGGCCGGGCCCGGGTCCCTGTGGAAAGGAGGAGGGTGATTCTTCCCCTCTTTTTAACATTCCTCTCCAGGCCTGGCTGTATTTAAGCTGCTTTCCTCCGCTCTGAGGAGGAGGGAGGGGGATGGTCTGAAGTTCCTGTACATTTGCATTTTAAGCACTTCCAGCGCTGAGCTGGCCACTTTGTTCCCTTGAGCTACCCAGCTCCAGCAGCCCTCGCCGAGGTGCTGCTCCAGGTGGCTCAGATGCCCTGTTAAAGGAGGTCCTCTGCATCCGGGGCCGGTCTGCTCCAGCTGCTTAGCCTCTGCCTCCACAGGTGGTGTTGGCTGGGGCCAGACTAGGTATATTTCTTTGTTGCTAGCTTTAACCACTTCACCCCTTTTATGTCAGTGCCACGTTTCAAAGAGAAAACGAGTGCCCAACTCTGGCCTTCTTGAAATACTATCTCCTCTACATCCTAAGGACCTGGTCTGTCTCAAGGTTTGGACTTTGGGCTGCATATTGTTTTTTCCTCCCTTCTTTCCAAGACATCCAAGCTTTCTGCTGGGAGTCCACCACAAAAGCTGCATTGTTCACTTTAGGAAAAGCCATCACAATTGGATCTAATTGAGCCTGACACTATATCCATCTTCCTTTCCTTGGAGGGAGGTGTGGGGGTCTGTCCTTCCTGCATTAAGGGGAAAAAAAAAGTTTACAGTAACTTCTTGAGTGAAAGAGGGAATGTATGTATGAATGTTATAAACAACTGCAATTCCAGATCAGGTTCCCATTACTGATGAAAATGTAAATGTTCCTGGTGTAGGCAGCAGTTCCAGCCAGGGATAGGGAGTGACACAGCCCTGAAAGGTAGGTTTGTTTCTGCTGGCTTTGAGTGAAAGGGGCAGCTCCTTATACAGCCCTGTATTCACACGGGTAACGGTGGGACATCTATGTCTAAACATGTGATCCCCCCCACCCCCCCAAATGCTTCCTCTCCCCACTTTAAAAAAAAACACAAGCCAAGAGCATTTCCCACATGGCCTGCAATGCTCTTGAAGGGGAACCCAAGCCAAAGGAAGCCGCTGAAACCAAAGCCTTCCTGAAGCCTGGCATTTAGGCACCATGGGTTGTTCCTGCAGATGGGACAAGAGCGCCTCGTGCCTTCCCTCATGCCCCAGCATGACAGCACCTCCGTGGGCAGACACAGGCCTCCCTGTGCAGCGAGGCCAGGGCTGGGGGAACACATGTGTTTACTAGTAGAGAGAAGGGTTTCTTAAAACAAATATCCCACTGCCAGTGACCATACACCAATTACCACACCGCTCCTCTCCTCAGGGCAACAAGGAAACTTACATTTTCGCTCTCCAGCCACCCTTGAATTTTTGAACATGATTCAGATGGCAACTAGAGAAGAAAACCATACCAAAAAACCCCCCCTCAACGCTATCTGGAAGTGAAGCTGAAGCCTCCAGCCTGTGTTTGTGAGCTCATGGTGCTCCAGTGGTGGGTTTGGGGCCAGCCTTCAACACTGTGCCTAGCAAAAGTGCTCCCAGCCTGCCCGGCTGTGCTGACTGGGGCAGCAGGGTGCCTTGCCTACAGCCATCCTAACTGAAGCACTGAGGATAGAGGCCGAATCAGGGCCCCACTTTATGGGCTGGTGGCTGTGGGGAGCAGAGGGAACCACACTTAAGAGGTAGTGACAGAAAGCAGAGCAGAGCAGCAGCGATGCAAAGTGGGGGATGAAGGGACTGGACAGGGAGGAGGCGGATGGGGACTGAGTGGCAGCAGTGGGGGATGCCAGCTCACAAGCTGCAGCAAAGTCCTGTGTGTGCATGGTCTGCAGCAGCAGCTGCTCCCACGGCTGGAGCTGGTGGCTGGCTCCTCTCCCTGGGAGATGGGGAGGAAAAAGAGGGCCCACCTGGGTCCTACTGCCCTTGGACTAGCATATGGGAGGTCCATGCATGACAGATTTATACATTTTATACCTTCCCACCCCACGCTGTGGGTTCAACTGAATCAGTTTGTCGTGGTGATTCTGGAGTCCTTTGTTTCCTTGATAATAAATTACAGGGTCATGGGGCAGCTGTCATGCAAACTGCCTGGGGCCTATGCTAGGACGAGAAGTGATCCCTGCGCTAGATAGTACAGAGCTTACCGCTGAACCCGCCCTGTGCAGGTCAGGGAAGAGTTAAAATGAAAGCTGGGTGGCCAAGACACCCTAAGTTTTTGGAACCAAGGCTGGAAGTTAGCACAGGCTAACATTAATAGCTGAAGGGTAGGTCCCTCAGATCTGGCAGCCTCACTACCTACCTATGCAGAATTCTTCTTGCAAAGCGGACCTTTTCTTGCTTTCTTTCTCCTTCCTCTACCTCCAACCCCACTCCTTTAGCCAGAAATGCTTTAATAGTGCCTTCTGTGAAGGAGAAAGATAATTGATAAATTCAGCTGGGTGGTGTGGACTGGCTATGAGGACCCCTCAGGACATCAGCGAGGCCCCATGCCAGAGCTGCTGGCTGAGCTGCACGATGCTCCCTACCACAGCCAGCCAGCAAGGCTGTCCTGCTCAATTCCCCAGCCCCAAGCTGCACGAAAGAAAGAGCTGGAGAGGGTTTGTTTGGCTTCTGTGCCAGAACTTAGACTCCAGCCCCACTTGGCAGGGACGCCAGTGCTTCTCCCCCTTCTTTAATTAAATCTACCGAATGCATTAGCTCAACGGCAGCCCAACCTGAAACAGCACTGTGGAGATTTCGAAAGAGCTGAATCTGATCTGTCCTTACAACAGAAAGAGCAACACAAATGGGATTTTCCTAAAAGATTTCCTTAAGATCTGGGATGTGTTTTGGAAAGAGTATCAATCACAAGTTTAATACCAGGGCCTGGATGCATGCCCTGAGCAAGTATTTTCCCAAGAGAGGGCTACTGAGGCATAAACCAAACTCCTCTTCTGCTACAGAAACTAACTCAGATCCGGAAATGGCCAGCTCTTCCTAGTTATTTTCTTTGCTTTGGGCCTTGCTCTGGGCACAGTTTAGTGATTTGAAGAAGAGACAATTTCTGATGTTCATCCTCTTCCTCCTTGTCCTTCCCCTTTTTCTGTCCCCAAATGCTGCAGTTTTACAACCCCTGGGCAACTCAAAGCGTGCAGCAAGTCCGTACCGAAGGTGTACAGACAGCACCACAGGGGCATGCCAGTTGTGGCTCTGTGGCCAGCAGCCTCTCCTTGTTTTGTGAGCTAACACACCAAGAACACAGCAGCAATAGAACCCTGCCATTATCTCCTTGTGCAGCAGCCACAGCTGCAAGCCCAGCACCTCAGCTTCAGCAGGACCCACAGACATCCTTCAGCACTATAAACTCCTCCTGACACATGCTGGGGAGAAGTTCCAGAAGGCTGCTGATGCCACAGGAGAGCTGGTTTCCTCTCTGATGCCACAGGAGAGCTGTTTTCCTCTGCTGGAAGCCTTGTGGAGCTGCCGGGGATGCAAGACCTGCCTCTTGGCTTCAGCAAATCTTTGGCCCTATGCACTATCAGTCCCTGTGCGGGTTGGCTAGGGGTGGTGAGGACAGCAAGATTCCTTGGGCCGCCCGTCTGCCAAACCCCAAGTAAAACCAGGCGGGACAACACACACGCTAAGGCAGAAATGTCAACAATGCCTACGGTGGTGGCATGGTTTCTGCGCTGGCTGCGGCTGCCTGAAGCATCCTCATCCATATTCATTAGACACATCCTCGACCCCTCTCGGCATCCGTCTCCGGAGCCGCACAGCCACCGGCAGCTCCGGCAGTTCCCTCCCCATCCCGCAGCACCTCCGGGCATCCCGCCGGCCCCCCGCCCTTCCGCTGCAGGGCAGCGCTGCGGCCGCAAGTGCGGCGCCTCTCCGCCAGGCGGCAGCATTGCCCGCCGAGTGCCGCCGCCCGCCGCTCCGCCTCAGCCCTCCGCCCCCGCCCGCCGCAGCCTCAGCCCGGGCCGAGGCTCCCCGCCGCCGCCTCCCGGGCCATGGCCGCAGACGCGACGTGTGTCACCCGGGGTCACCTGGGGCACCAAGTGAGGGATGTGATGGGCCCGTCCGCTGCCTGGACCACGGCTGTGCGGGCACAGGCTCACAGGAGGTTAGGGGTTGGAAGGGACCTCTGGAGATCTTCCAGTCCAACCCCCCAGCCAGAGCAGGACCAGAGAATCCAGCACAGCTCACACAGGAACACATCCAGACAGGGATGGAAAGGCTCCAGAGAAGAAGGCTCCACAACCTCTCTGGGCAGCCTGCTTCAGGGCTCTGGGACCCTCACAGTCAAGAAGTTCCTCCTCATGTTGAGGTGGAGCCTCCTGTGCTGCAGTTTCCATCCATTGCCCCTTGTCCTTCACAGCATGCAACTGAGCAGAGCCTGGCCCCTCCCTCCTGACCCCCAGCCCTCAGATATTGATAGACATTGATCAGATCCCTTCTCGGTCTTCTCCTCTCCAGACTAAACAGCTCCAGGGCTCTCAGCCTCTCCTCAGAGGGCAGTGCTGCAGTCCCTTCATCATCCTTGCAGCCTCCATTGGACTCTCTCAAGTAAACAAAGCAGTGGAGGATGGCCAAGTTGGAAGCTACAACTGATTGATGCACTCCATTGCTGCTCAGCATCATCATCATCAGTACCTGACGGTGGTGAACGGTCTGAAGAGCTTGCTTCAAAAACCAGAACAGGAAGCCACAGTTGGCACAGCTGGAGCAGTGGAACACACACCCCCAGCACTGCCCCCCAGCCTGAACAGGTCTGCTTCTGGAGAACACCCTAGACTTACAGCTCTCCAGCTGGAGAGCTGTAACTGTTGGAGTCCCCCAGGGATAAGTGCAGGGTCCAGCCCAGTTCAACACCTTCACCCATGCCATTGATGAGGAGACAGACAGACAAGACAGAGTCTGCTCAGCAAGTTTGCTGAGATACCAAACTGGGAGGCTTGGCCGAGACACCTAAAGGATGTGTGGCCATTCAGAGACTTGGACAGACTGTGAGCTGGGCAGAGAGGAACCAAATGAGGTTCAACAAGGATCAGTGCAGAGTTCTGCACCTGGACAGGAAGAATAAACTGCAGCAGTACAGCTTGGGAGGGGATCTGCTGGAGAGCAGCCCTGTGGAGAAGGACCTGGGAGTGCTGGTGGGCAACAAGTTCTGCATGGGACAGCAATGTGCCCTGGTGGCCAAGAAGGCAAATGGGGTCCTGGGGTGCATCAAGAGGAGTGTGTCCAGCAGATCCAGGGAGGTTCTCCTCCCCCTCTACTCTGCCCTGCTGAGACCTCACCTCGAGTATTTCATCCAGCTCTGGGGTCCCCAGTTCAAGAGGGACAGAGGATCTTCTGGAGACAGTCCAAGGGAGGGCTACCAGGATAGTTGAGGCAGTGGAGCCCTGCCTGGTGAGGAGAGGCTGAAAGCCCTGGGGCTGTTTAGTCTGGAGAAGAAAAGACTGAGAGGGGATCTGATCAATGCCTATCAATATTTGACAACTGGGGGTCACAGACAGGCTCTGCTCAGTTGCACCCTGTGAGAGGACAAGGGACAATGGATATAAATGACAGCACAGGAGGTTTGACCTCAACATGAGGAGGAACTTCTTCACTGTGAGGGTCACAGAGCACTGGCACAGGCTGCCCAGAGAGGTTGTGGAGTCTCCTTCTCTGGAGCCTCTCATGACCCATCTGGATGCATTCCTGTGTGACCTGTGCTCTGGCATGGGGGTTGGACTCAATGATCTTTGGAGGTCCCTTCCAAACCCTAACATCCTGTAATGATCCTATAACTTAATACTTCTGCCTGCAGTCTGCATCTTTTGACATCTGTGTCTTAAGACTAAGAAATGATTCTATTTTTAATAATGTGCAAGTGTGAACACCACAACAGGGCTGGATGGAATTGAACTCAATGCTTGCATTGTTTCAGTTCAGCTCTGCTGTGCAGAGCTTTGCTGTGGTGGTGTTGGCACCGTTGCTCCCATGGGATGCCTCAGTAATGATGAAGGTATCTGGAGCTGTAAGCCTATGGCCTTTTTCCCACCCAAAGGTGAATAGTTTTTTTCTATCCACTTCTCACACTGCTGCTACAGATACAGCAAATGTTATCTTTTTCAGAAGCAGCTATGCCTGGTAATTTACTAGAATTATTAATTAGCTCCTGCATGATTCATTGCATGCACAGACCTCAGAAAGGGAAATACCATCACTAAAGGGGAAAGAGAGATGGAAGCATCTTGACTAAATTTCTGTGCCAAATCTGTGAGTTGCCAAACTGCACCTGGCATCCACCTCCCCTGTCTCCAGTCCTTTCAGCTTCTGCCACTTGGAGAAACAAAAACTGAAATGAGTTTTCCAGCTTAAGTCCCAGAAAGGGAAGGTCAGGACAGAGGAACACTAAGGGCAAAGGACATTTTCCTACTCTTTCCACATCAGGCTCTGCCACCCAGAGCCCCAGCAGCAGCGGTGTTCAAGTGTGAGCTGTGGAAGGGCTGCCAGCAGCAGGAAATTCTCCAACGAGCCACCCCTATCTGTCCAGACTCTTCAGCTGTTGCAGCTTTTATTTCAGACAGTGTCAAGCCTCATCAAACAAATGTGGAGCTGACAAAAAGTGTTGCCTTGACATCCCTGAAGGCTGAGGTCCCATCACAACAACAGGTAGGGCTCAGACTGCAGCTCTCCCAGCTGCTCGATCTGCACCTTCACCAGGACCGTCCCTGCAGGGATGCCTGGGGACCACCCATGCAGATCAAAGACACAGGCAGCACAGGGTCCTTAAGGCTGCAGATGCTATTGCCCCTCACAGTTTTCCTTCCTGACAGGCACCTGTCCATTAGCAAAACCTCCTCCAGACCACACCAAAGACCAACCACATGACACCGACTTCTGGTTTCCAGGCTTAGATCACAGGGCACGAGGACTTGTGCCTAGGTTGCCCACTCCCACTCCCTCACCTTCACTGATTTTGCATGCGGTGTCGCTGGGCAGGGGGGCACCTCAGGGAGACGTGGGGGGGGGACATCATCTCCCACACACACCTGCTGGGGAGTCAGTGAGACGGGGGGAGGCTGCATGTGAGTGGCTGGGTGTAACTTCCACTCTGTCCCTGGTGCCAAAAACAAGCATGTTAAAGCTAATCTACCCCTGTCTCAGCTCAACTGCTTTTCTGTGACTAAGCCCCTTATAATGGTTTTACTAAAATCCCCTTTTGATGGAAAAAATCCCAGCTGGAAGTTTTGGGCAGCGGCACAATGTGCAAGTCTGCGTGTCCCTCTCCCCAGCTTCACAAAAGCCTCTAATCGAGTGGAAAATTTGCTGGAGGCCAGAGGTTTAGGCCTGCAATTATTTTTTAAGGGATTATCAGGAGAGAATGGGGGTACTTGCGACCCTCCCTCTCTTTGTGTTTTGCTCCGTGCCGCTTTCAGACAGACTCAGCCAGAAACCTAAACCACTGCAGCTGGATGCGGCGAAACCAGGGCTCGGCGGGGCGGCACGCCTCCTCTCCGTCCTGTGGGACAGACCCCAGCCTCCAGGCTGGATGCATCCCACTCCAGCACCACGCACAAACACAACTCCTTGTCCACAGAGGCAATGCTGGGTGGGTGATTTTACAGAAAGACTTGAGAAAAAGCAACAGGATTCCAGTCCTGTGAGCCTCGCTGAACTGAAACCCCAAAGGCAGGGCTGTGGTCCACCAGCCGGGCTGGGCTTTGGCTCTGCAAAGCCATTAGGCAGGAGGCCTTGCAGAAGTTACTTGCAAGCAAGCTCCACAAGAGACTTGGCACCGCAGACGTGTGTGCTGCAACACCCAGCTTTTAAGGGCCTTGCTCCAAGGGTGGATCCCAGGGTTAGGATCCTGTGTGTTTTTGCAGCCTCTGAAAAGAGTCAGACACCACCAAGCCTCCCAAACAACTTCTTGCCAGGCACAGAGCCACTTACTGTCAGCATGCATGCCATGGGCCAGCCAGAGAGGAAGCACCGCTCGCCCTCCTGCCCTAGGAGATCCCTACCTTGCTCAGAACTACTGGGAACTGCCTACACACGACCCCAGAGGAGCTGCTTCTCCTCTACTGCCAAGCTGCCATGCCCTCACCTGCATAGATCACAGATCATAGAATCAACCACGTCGGAAAAGACCTCAGAGATCATCAAGTCCAACCTACAAGCAAGTGGGCCACACCTGGAGGAAGCAGTGCCATGCCCTGCTCCTCAACAGCAGCCTAAGGAATAGAATACATAGAATAGAATACATAGAATAAACCAGGTTGGAAGAGACCTTCAAGATCATCACGTCCAACCCATCAACCAATCTAACACCACCCAAACAACTAACCCACGGCACCAAGCACCCCATCAAGTCTTCTCCTGAACACCTCCAGTGATGGTGACTCCACCACCTCCCCAGGCAGCCCATTCCAATGTGCAATCACTCTTTCTGTATAGAACTTTTTCCTAACATCCAGCCTGAACCTCCCCTGGCGCAGCCTGAGACTCAGGGGACCTGTTTTAATTCCTCCCTCCCTTTGTGGCACTGCAAACCTACTCCTCCTGGAGAAGACACTACCCATCTGTTGATTTTCTCTCAAGATTTGGTGGCCATTGGGTGATGAATGAAGGCACAAACCCCACTGCTGTATAGCAACAACAGTCCAGACATGCAGAGAGCAGAGAATCACTGAAGTCCTCCCAGGAGTCCTTTACTGCTGTGTTGCAGAATCCCCAGCATTACAGAGTCTCAGAGTCCCACTTACAGAAGAAGTCCTGGAAGCCCTTAACAGACAAAGCAGCTAACAGAAGTCCTGAGCATATCCTTAGGAGCATCCCTGCACCAAAGCCCTTGCCAGACAAAGCAGAGAACTAACAGAAGTTCCCAGCAGCCCTAACCAAAGCCATTCCTACTTAAGTCCCTAACCCAAGAGTGACAGTGAAAGAAAGTCAAAGTAACTATTGCTCAGAGTGGCTGTTTTTTATACTCCTTGTTATCAATCCCTTGACTAGTGAATTACAATCACATCTATAAGCTAAAAGCTTTTCCCAGTGAGAGATGCCAGCATGTCAAGGAGGTGGCCTCTGCAGCATGTGCCAGTCCAAGGGTGCCAAGGTGAGGCTGTTGCTCTTGGCACCCATGGAATGTGATTGTTTTGCTCTGGGCAGCTAAGGAATCGGTCAGCTAAGGAATCCTGTGCTCTGCAGACAAAAACTGCAGCAGCAGCTGCCCTCAGAACAGTGTCTGCAACTCCCATCAGCCCTCAGAGGCAAGGCCCAGGAGAAAGGGCCACACTTCAGTCTTCCCAAGCAAGCTGTGCTGCAGCGTGGACATCAGCTCCAGGCTCAGCGCAAGGGACACACGAAGGAAGCAATGGCTACAGACCAGGAGTGTTTGTTTGCTCTTGGGGCCAGACTCTCCTTCTCTCGGTGTGTTGCATTAAGTGACTGCTGGATAAAGCAGAGAAGCAGGTTTTGACTCCTGAGCCTCCAAACCCTTTGGCTGCTATCTGAGATATTGCAAAGGGAGGTGGCAGCTGCCACCGGGTTTTCAGTCGCACGGTGTCTGTGCATGCTAGGTGTTCCCTGACAGTGCCTGGGGAGGCTGAGGGGCCAGGGTGCTTGCTTTCTGGATCAGGATCACTCAAGCAGTTTTGAGCAGGCTCAGCACCCCTGGGTTGTTCAAATAATACTAATAAAAAAATTAAAAAGAGAAGCCAGACAAGCACAGAGTGAAAGGCAAATGAGGGAAATTCTGTGGAATTCACTGTCTCCAAGAGCCAGGTGGTGTCTAAATTGGAGACTTTGATTTGGCTGTTTTGAATATTGAATGGAATTTGGTGGTTGTTGTTGTTGTTGTTTTTCACAGAGTCACAGAATGTTAGGGGCTGGAAGGGACCTTGAAAACTCATCCAGTCCAACCCCGCTGCCAGAGCAGGAGCACCTAGAGCAGATCACACAGGAACACAGCCAGGCAGGGCCTGAATATCTCCAGAGAGGGAGACTCCACAACCCCCCTGGGCAGCCTGTTCCAAGGTTCTGTCACCCTCACAGGGAAAAATAATCTTCCTCCTGTTTCCATGGAACTTCCTATGGCTCAGCCCAGCAGAGCCTGGCTCCAGCCTCTGGGCACTCACCCTGCACATCCTTATCAACATGAATGAGGTCACCTCTCAGGCTCCTTCTCTCCAAGCTACAGAGCCCTCAGCTCCCTCAGGCTCTCCTTGTGAGGAAGATGTTCCACTCCTTTAATCATCTTTTTGTTTGGTTGGTGTTTTGTGGTTTGCTTTTTTATTTCTCATGGATCAGGCCTTTGCCCCTCTCTACACCACTCTGGCCATCCACAGGGACAGTGTTTTTGCAGAGTTTGAAGACAGCAAGATAAAAGGATGAATGGCCCAGCCCTCTCAAAACGGCTCATTAAGGCTGATGTGCTTTAAGATACTCTGTAGGTGTCTAGCTTCTGAAGATGGATGATTTTCTCCTCAGGACTGCTTGAGAGCTTCAGCATGCAAAGATAAGGGATGCCAAATCACCACTAATTAGTAGTGCAGGATGTGACCTGTGTGATTCACTAGCAGCACTAGAAATGCAAGGTCACACGACGAGTCAGCTGCAGCTCCACCTTCTCACCCTAATAAACTGAGTGCTGGGCATGGTGCTGCCACAAGCCATCCTTCACTGCTTCCAGGGAAGTGGATCTTTCCCTCAGTCTGCCCTTCCTGAGCACCATCAGCAAGCTTTGAAGTCCTGAGTCTTTCTGTGTATAGACAATCTGCTGGATGCAGATAACCTTGAAAAGCCCTACTTGCAGTACCACTGAAACACCAGGGACTGCCAGGGACCACTCTCCAAATTCTGCACAGAGGCAGAATTCAGGATCACAGAGTCACAGAATGTTAGGGGTTGGAGGGGTCCAACCCCCCTGCCAGAGCAGGAGCACCTAGAGCAGATCACACAGGAACACAGCCAGGCAGGGCTTGAGTATCTCCAGAGAGGGAGACTCCACAACCCCCCCGGGCAGCCTGTGCCAGGCTTCGGTCACCCTCACAGGGAAAATATTTTCCTCCTGTTTCCATGGAACTTCCTCTGCCTCAGCTTCCACCACTGCCTCTTGTGCTGTCCTTGGGCATCCCCCAGCAGAGCCTGGCTCCAGCCTCTGGGCACTCACCCTGCACAGCTTTATCAACATGAATGAGGTCACCCTCAGGCTCCTCCTCTCCAAGCTACAGAGCCCTCAGCTCCCTCAGGCTCTCCTCATGAGGAAGATGTTCCACTGCCTTCATCATCTTTGCAGCTCAGTGCTGTACTCTTTCAAGCAGTTCCCTGAGGTCCTTCTTGGACCGAAGGGCCCAGAACTGGACACAATATTCCAGCTGTGGCCTCACCAGTGTGGAGTAGAGGGGGAGGAGAACCTCTCTCTACCTACTAACCACAGGCCTTCTAATCCACCCCAGGATGGCACTGGCCTTCTTGGCCACCAGAGCACATTGCTGGCTCATGGTCATCCTTCCATCCACTAGGACCTCCAGGTCCTTTTCCCATTCACTGCTCTCCAACAGCTCAGTCCCCAGCCTACACTGCTCCCTGGGGCTGTCCTTTGCCAAGACTCTACACTTGCCCTTGTTGAACTTCATTAAATTTTTCCCTGATACTTGGATCATTCCTGGCAAGGGTTTATCTTTCCCATTCCTCTAAGTGTTCCCAAAGGCATAGCCTGCAGGCTCTTTACCCAACCACTTCAAGTTTACATCTAATATATTTTCTCCCTATCCACCCTGAACATGCCATATTATTTCCCTCCAAATTAAGCTGTGTTTTTAATGCTCTCCAGAACTGGTAAGAGAAGAAAGTCAAGGACTTCTCTGCTCAGGGCACCCTCTGACAGCCTGGATCACAACTCCTCTTCCTTAGCTCTGCATACACCACACTTTAAATCCACCTCTGTGTAGGCTTTGCCTTGTGAAGAGCCCAGTTACCATGCTGGATCATCAGGTGGATTTCCAGATGTATAATCAACATGTCTGCAAACTGTTATGATGCTGTGGCCAGCAAGACTGGAATCCCAGAATCCTGACCATGTAGAGGGGTTTGCTCACTGGGATGTTATAAAATTGTTCTCTTTTACAACATTGTAATAACATATATTGCAAAGCTATTGTAAAGGTCCTTCTTGCCCCTTGTAAATTGGTAAAGGTTCCTAAGACAGGCCTTGGTGTTTGCCCTCTGTCCTAAACTCACACTTTCTTTTATAGATACCTGCCAGCCTTGCTTCTTTACCCTCCACACAGAGAAACTCCCACATTCCTTGATCCAACAGCTGTCCAACAGGGACTGCACATCTGTCTCCTGCCCATGGAGACATGAAAGGTGTGCTCAGCTCAGTAAGATTGAAGATAACCAACGTTGCACATGTAGCTACACAAAGTAGAAGGATCTAGGAAATATTTCTTCCCAGAGAGGGTTCTCAGACACTGGAATGGTCTGCCCAGGGCAGTGCTGGAGCCACCATCCCTGGAGGTGTTTAAGCAGTGTGTGGAGCCGGTGCTTAGGGACATGGCTTGGTGTTCACCCATCAGTGCTGGGTGGAAGGTTGGACTGGATGAGCTTGGAGGTCTCTTCCAACCAGATGTTCTCTGTGATTCTGTGATCCTCTTTTTCTAGCACAGCACAGGAGGCTGACAGGCTATGACAACTGGAACCACTCCCATCCTGCTTGAACACTGCAAAAAACCCCCTGTCCTAGCATGAGCATTACAGACCTTTGAACTTCATGGGCTCTTGACAATGCCCCACAATCAGAAACAGAAGTAACACTGCTCAACCAAGAAATGACAACTCTGTGCCTTACACAGGGTGTCAACCTTGTGTGTAGCTATGCAATGCAGTGGGAGTGAGTGAGAGTAGAGAGAGGCAAGCAAAGAGGCTGACAGCTTGCATTTTCACAAGTCCAGGCACTCAAGAGATCCCAAAGTGCTACAGGAACCTCTGGTGACTTGTTCTTCTCAGGAAAAACAATGGAGTGAATTCTGTTCTGGGTTCAGGTCCTGTCACATCTCTGCACATCAGCCTGCTTTGTGCTTGAACTGAGAGTAGCATGCACCTATGAGAACAGAAAAGCTGGGATTTGGAAGTTCAGAAAAATATTCAGGACTTCTCCATGGAAGTCATCAGACAAGTCTCAGATGTAGTCACTGATATCCACAAAATCACAGAAACATTCAGGTTGGAAAAGCCCCTCAGGATCACCAAGTCCAACCCAGAGCCCTACTCTGCAAGGGTCACCCCTAAACCATAGCCCCAAGCACCACAGCCAAACCACCTTGAAACACAGCCAGGCTTGGGGACTCCACCACCTCCCTGGGCAGCTGTGGTGGCTTAATGCCCATTCTGAACAGAAACAAAACAGGGGGGAGGGCTTGTGGGCATTCTCCCCCCTGGGAAACAGAGTCTGTTCCACTCCCCCCTCCCTGCCCAGCTAGGGTATAAAAGGCAGGACATTGCAGCTATTAGGTCTCCGTTTGGCTCCTGCCTCTCCTGGATGAGAGCTACTGAGGCTGCCTTCCTGCTCCTCTGTCACGTGGTTGGGCCTGATCCTTCTCCCTGCTGCCTCTGTGCCTCTTCAGAGAGAGACTGGTTTTGTATTCATGGGTTTTTTCCCCTCTCCCATCCATCCTTGTTCCTTGCCCTTGTGAACCTTATCTGTTATTGTTATTGTTATATATATCTATATTGTTTAAAGAAAACTCTTTACCTCTCTACTTGCAGGCTGACTCCAAATCATTGCTTGGTGGATTTGCTCCTTTCCTTCCCTTTTTTTCCCCTCTCTGTTGGGAGGGAGGAGGGGGGAGCAGGGGAGAGATTCTCAGCCTTGCCCCAGCCTGAGCTCTTAACTCCCAGTTAAGGCTCAAATCACTACAGCAGCACATTCCAAGGCCTGACCACTCTTGCTGGGAACAAATTCTTCCTACTGCCCAGTCTAACCCTGCCCTGCTGCAGCTTGAGGCTGTTCCCTCTTGTTCTGTCACTAATTACGTGGGAGAAGAGACCAGCACCAACCTCTCCACAACCTTCTTTCAGGCAGCTGTAGAGAGCCAGGAGGTCTCCCCTCAGCCTCCTCTGTTTCCCACTAACCATCCCCAGCTCCTTCAGTCACTCTCCATCAGATTTCTTCTCCAGGCCCTTCCCAGCTTCCTTGCCCTGCTCTGCCCTGGCTCCAGCACCTCCACATCTCTCTTGGATTGAGGTGCCCAGAACTGGACACAACCCTTGAGGTGTGGCCTCCCCAGAGCTGAGTCCCAGGGGACAATCCCCTCCCTGCTCCTGCTGGCCACAGCATTGCTGATCCCAGCCAGGATGCCTTTGGCTTTCTTTGCCAGCTGGGCACACTGCTGGCTCCTGTTCAGCTGCTTGCCCATTAGCACCCCCAGGTCCCTTTCTGCCAGCAACTCTCCAGCCACACTGCCCCAGCCTGCAGCTTTGCTTGGGGTTGTTGTGACCCAAGTGCAGGATCTGGCACTTGGCTTTGTTAAGTTTATCCTGTTGATGTTGGCCATGGATCCAAAGCAAGGAGAGCAGCTTCCATCCTTGTAGTGCGGTGTGATCTATGGACTAAGCAACCAGAGCTGCACTAGATGCTGAATGTGCTGAGATGCATTTACCTCTGCAAAGATACTTCTGCATGCTGGGATGAACTCACTGCATTTGGTGCTTTGTGGCCTGTTTTCTGGAGAGCAAATCCGTGTGGGCTCTTGGAGCCTGACCCCTGACTTAATCTCTGTGCCTCCCTTTAAGCCTTTAACTGCCGCAGTCGCTGCTGGGCAGCCGTGGGCAAAGCAGGGTTTTTCTGCTCCTTCTCTGCGAGTCTGATACCTCAAATATGTTCCTGCCAGCTCCCAGCTGTGGGCTAGCTTTGTACTGCCACAAGATATGCTTGGGTAGATGAGAGATTCCTCTGAAGCGCCGCTGGCACCGCGTGCTCCGCACGCAGCTGTGGGGCAGCGCCTGACGTTGTTCTGCGGGGAGCCAGGAGGGGCACCCTGAAGGGCTGCCCACCCCCCGTGCCCCGGGGAGCAGCGCCTGCCTTCCGAGCTGTGCAGATGCTGGGGAGGTGGTCCTTGGGCACTTGTAGGTTTCCCTCTCGATTCTGCTGGGATGAGCTGTCCTGGCTCTGGCTTGTTTGCTGGCACAACAGCAACCCTGGAAACCCCCCAGCTTGCAGGAGGGTAAGAACTTGTCCTTCCCCTTTTTCGATGCAGCTGCTTCTTTAAATGCTCGTGAAAATAGGCAGCTGACTAGGGAGACCTTTCAACACTGAGTCCCTGGCTGACACAATGTGTCTGCAGTTACTACATTCAAGCTGTGTTTTGAAACTCTCTGTCTACCAGGTCCCTTCTTCAGGGAAATGGTATGGAGGGAGCAGAAACTAACATGTGCTGGGAACTCCTCAGGCGCTGTTAGGAGGCTCCCTGCTGACTGTAGGGAGGTTGGACTGGTTGACCTTTGGAGGTCCCCTCCGGCCCAGACCATTCCACGATTCTATGCCTGATTTTGTGCACTGTGCCCTGGGCACAGGAATACAGCAGAAAGGGAGCTGGGGGTGCTGATGGGCAAGCAGCTGAACAGGAGCCAGCAGTGTGCCCAGCTGGCCAAGAAAGCCAAAGGCATCCTGGCTGGGATCAGCAATGCTGTGGCCAGCAGGAGCAGGGAGGGGATTGTCCCCTGGGACTCAGCTCTGGGCAGGCCACACCTCAAGGGTTGTGTCCAGTTCTGGGCACCTCAATCCAAGAGAGATGTGGAGGTGCTGGAGCCAGGGCAGAGCAGGGCAAGGAAGCTGGGAAGGGCCTGGAGAAGAAATCTGATGGAGAGTGACTGAAGGAGCTGGGGATGGTTAGTGGGAAACAGAGGAGGCTGAGGGGAGACCTCCTGGCTCTCTAGAGCTGCCTGAAAGGAGGTTGTGGAGAGGTTGGTGCTGGTCTCTTCTCCCAGGTAATTAGTGACAGAACAAGAGGGACCAGCCTCAAGCTGCAGCAGGGCAGGGTTAGACTGGGCAGTAGGAGTTTGTCCCCAGCAAGAGTGGTCAGGCCTTGGAATGTGCTGCCCAGGGAGGTGGTGGAGTCCCCAAGCCTGGCTGTGTTTGAAGGTGGTTTGGCTGTGCTGCTTGGAGCTATGGTTTAGGGGTGAGCCTTGCAGAGTAGGGTTCTGGGTTGGACTTGGTGATCCTGAGGGCCTTTTCCAACCTGAATGTTTCTGTGATTCTGTGACTCATATGCCAGTTGTTCTCAAGAGCTAGGGCTGGAATCCTAGCACTAGTTCCCTCTTCTCTTTAAAAATAAAAGAAGAAGAAAAAAGTAAAGCAGAACTCCTATCCAGAAGCTCTCCACACCACAGAGTGGAAAAGTGCTTACTTCTCTTCAGGAAGGGATTGTATTTCTTTTATCAGCTTGAAGGTGGCGGTGGGATGGGGTTCAGCACACGGATGCAGTTCTGGAGGGGTTTTGTTTCAATAAAATATGCATAACTCCAGGGGGAAAACCTCTGTCAATACCAATCCTATGGAAAATATTGCTCCTGTAGACAGAAGAGGGGCCAGTGGTGTTTGTGTATTCAGGCACTGGCTATATGAAGGTATTTTAGAGGCCTCTATACTTAGCCATTGTGGTTTTGATCTTTCCCAGGCCTGAGGTAGCTGTGTAAGCACATAGTCAGCGTTGGCTAAACAAGCACTTTTAAAACCATACTATTATTACCAAGTTAATTAAAGAAAGGTTTTTTTGGGGGTGTTTTTGGTTGAGTGGGCTTTTTTGTTTTGGGGGGGGTGTTTTTTGGTGGGGAGAGCAGGACCTGCAAATCAAGACCAAAAAGCATAATAATACAATAATCATTAGGAAAAAACCAAACCAAAAACCCCAGGAGAAACACCACCCTGCTAGCCCCCCTTAGAGTGAGATGTGGGCTGGTTGGGTTTTGGTATCTCTTTAACTGCAGCCAGACCACTTCAGGGGATGATTTCAGCAGGATGGCAGTGCTGGGCCTCCCCGACACTCCTGGGGGAAAGCAGGTGTGCTGGGCTTAGGCTGTGCCTTTAAAATCCAGATACAGATTCTGAGCAGAAAAGTAAAGAAATACAAATAACTCACTCTTGGGTGTGAAAAGGAAAACAAAAGGTTATTCTAAACAAATTCATTGGGTAAATAGCTGGAATCAGAGGAGCTGTACCAGCCTGGAGAAGAGGAGGCTCAGGGGTCACCTCATTGCCCTCTACAACTACATGAAAGGTGGTTGTAGACAGGAAGGGGTTGGTCTCTTCTCCCAGGCACCAGAACAAGAGGACACAGTCTCAAGCTGCACCAGGGGAGGTTTAGACTCAAGGTGAGGAGAAAGTTCTTCACTGAGAGAGTCGTTCGTCATTGGGATGTGCTGCCCAGGGAGGTGGTGGAGTCACCGTCCCTGGAGGTGTTCAAGGGGAGATTGGATGTGGCACTTGGTGCCATGGTCTAGTCATGAGGTCTGTCGAGGCAGGTTGGACTTGATGATCCTTGGGGTCTCTTCCAACCTTAGTTATACTGTGATACTGTGATAGAGAGGTCCAGACCAGCAGCCTGTGCAGTGGGTGGGAGGTGGGTGACAGGCTGCACCCAGTGGGTGGTGATAAACAGCTCCTTTTCCAACCTGTCACAAGGGGGTCCCCCAGGGATGGTATTGGGCCCAATGCTTGTTAATATATCCATAAGTGTACTCTGATGAAGTTTGCTGATGGCACCAACCTTAGTGATACTGTGATACTGTGATAACTATTCTTCCCTTCTCTCTTCTCTTCTCATCTCAGCTGTTTTGCTTCCCTCAGGAGAGAGAACCTGCTTTTGGCTGGCCTTGGCTAAGTCTAACTTCTCTGCTCCTCTCTCTTGTCCCTTTTGTACAGGGGAGTAAGGGAGGTAGGGAGGGAGAAGCTGGTAGCTTCTCCTAGTCCTTGGCCAGGGGGTCCTTGTGCTGTTTATTGATTGTAAACACCTGTAACTATTATAACTCCTGGATATTTGTCCACATTCCTTGCATCCCCTTGCAGAGTGCAGATCTTGCTTGCAAACACAGCTTCATTTGCTTCTGACTGTGTTGGTCTGGCAAAAGCTAATGTTGGGGGGAAACTTCAACCCACCACACCAGGGTCCCTCAGGAAGCACTGTGGGTGACTCAGGCAGCAGAGCTCCTTCCTCTGAGTCAACACTGAGCCAGAGCTCCAGCTCCGTGCTGGAGGGCGCTGACCTGCTCCGCGTTGTCTTTCAGAGGCAAGAAATAGGTGCCTGACCAGGCTGGTGGTTATTAAAGACAACACAAACATTGGCATTTGGCTCTCTGACCGCTCCCTGTGCTGGCAATTTCATTTCTGCCCTCCTCCACTCTCTGCCCTGAATTGTTTCAATAGCTGCTGTGTTTCCTCCAGCCCAAAATGCACTTCCATGGTTGGAGGAACGGTTCCAGCAGAGCCCAAAACCTAAGAACCTGGAATTTTATTGCTGGCTCCACCCTTGGTTGGCTACATAACCTGAGTGTGTCTCTGCTAACTTCCCCTCTCCCTTGCATTTCCCATGTGCAAAAGAGGGGCCATGAGAAGAATCTCTTGGTTGTATCCATTGAGAGCTACTGGTGGGAAACGCCATGTAAAAGAGCACTAGAAAGAGGAAGTACACAAGGCAGTGCTCTTAACTGGGCATGCTGATCAAATCTTCTGGGTTTATTTTAGTAGGAAAGATGTTAGGGAAAATAAGAGAGGTTAGTAAACACAACCATGAAGTCATCTGCATTTGCTATAATCATAGAATCACAGAATTGTCAGGGTTGGAAGGGACCTCAAGGATCAGCCAGGTCCAACCCCCCTGCCATGGGCAGGGACACCTCACACTACTACATCAAGTTGCTCAGAGGCACATCCAGCCTGGCCTTAAGAACCTCCAGGGATGAGGCTTCTATCACCTCCCTGGACAACCTGTTCCAGTCTCTCACTACCCTCATGGGGAAGAACTTCTTCCTAACATCCAATCTGAATCTACCCATTTCTAGTTTTGTTCCATTCCCCCCAGTCCTGCCATTACCTGACACCCTCACAGATAATCTTTCTTTAATTGGAAAGTTCCTCAGATCACAGACCAGAGAGGTATTTCTCCCTCCCTAGTTCAGTGATGCCTACTCCAAAGCAAGTGCCCTAAAGGTGCTGAGCATTAGCAGGATATTTCCACACACACCCCCAACCCCCCTTACTCCATAGGCTTCTCAGCTGCCTATAATTATCTGCAGAAAAATCTCTCCTTTTCTTCTCTAATCCCAGCACTCTGATCACATGCCCTGGGGACTCCATTTCAGAGCCATGTGACATTTACAACACACAGTCCCCAACACATGAAAAAATCCACCTGCTTCTGGGATTTGGCACACACTCACCCAAGGTTCACCAGGAGGTTTGCCACCCTTCTGAGCACAGCTGGGAGCAAGTTACAGTTCTGCATCATACCTTGTTGCTCAGACAAGAAAAAACCCACAACAAAACAACAAGTGCTCAGACTCTGAAGCTTTGATCAAGATACACTTGGAGAGTTTGAGTTCAGTTTAGGCATAAACTTGGTTCAAAACCTGGAGGATGGAAAATGACTTGAATGGAGAGTGGCTGGAGTGTCTGCACTCACCTGCATGGCAAAAAGGATCAGCTCATCACAGCTGACAGGGACCTGACAGGGACCTGACAGCAGACCTCATCATTACTGAGACCAGCAATACCCATGCTAGTATTGGAGATCAAATAGGATCACAGGCTTACAGGATGTCAGGGGTTGGAAGGGACCCAAAGAGATCATAGAGTCCAACCCCCCTGCCAGAGCAGGACCATACAATCCAGCACAGGTCACAGAGGAACACATCCAGATAGGCCTAGAAAGTCTCCAGAGAAGGAGACTCCACAACCTCTCTGGGCAGCCTGCTCCAGGGCTCTGGGACCCTCACAGTCAAGAAGTTTCCCCTTGTGTTGAGGTGGAACCTTCTGTGCTGCAGCTTACATCCATTGCTCCTTGTCTTGTCCCAGGGTGCAACTAAGCAGAGTCTGTCCCCTCCCTCCTGACCCCCAGCCCTCAGATATTTATAAACATTTATTAAATCCCCTCTAAGTCTTCTCTTTTCCAGACTGAAAAGCCCCAGGTCCCTCAGCCTCTCCTCACCAGGCAGTGCTCCAGTCCCCTCATCATCCTTGTAGCCCTCCACTGGACCCCAGCGGATCCCTGTCCCTCTTGAACTGCGGAGCCCAAAACTGAACACAGGGATTTACTTCTGAAGCACCCCCCCCCACACCTACCCCACTGTCCCTGTGATGGTTTGCAGCCTGGAGCAGCCTTAGAGCTTGCAAACTGGATTCCCTCTGGATCAAACTGTACAGCAGACTGTGTTTGAGGAGGATGCTTCATGTTACTCCTCCACATCCGTGGGACCAGACAAGAACTAGTCCAAAACTGCACTCCCTCACCCCACGGAGCTACTTCATGAGTGGAAGATCTTCAGCATCAACTGCTCACCCTCCAGATTTGCTTACCCTCCAGATTTGCTTCCCCTGGCCCACTCTGCCTACTGACATGGCCATGGCACCAGAAATTGAGGCTTGGACCAGAGACCCAGAGCACAGAGGTGCCAGCGGTACCCGATCAGGTGGGATGTCTGTTTAGGAGCACCCTCTGCTGGAGATGACAATTCTTCCTTCCCTCCAGGCCAGCAATGGTAGCAAGCTAGTAAAATGCTGAGGTGTGGAAGCAGGGAGCCTCTCCTGGGCATCCCTGAGATGACCCAGTGTACAACGTGCCCAGTGCACTGTGCAGGGACTGCTCTGCAGCAGGATAAATCAGTGTACACTGAAAACAATCAGAGGTCAAAGACACAGCCACAAGAAGGAAATCCAAACCAGTGAAAGCCTTTCCCACATGACTTAGGTGCCTACACCTTGCTTCAGTCTGCACTGGAACAAACAGATGCTGATGCAACACCTCAAATGCAGCATTCCCAGAGAGGATGGGAGCCAGGCAGGCTTTGGTATTGTAACATTTCTTACTGCAGCTCAGACCTGCAGAGGTCACCTATCCACCACAGCACTGGCCTGGATGACCAACCAAGGGGCAACTGGAAAAACTGAAGGGGTGGTTTGATAACATGAATAATTGTCACCTTGAATCTATAGCCTGGGAGGACAACATCCTCCCCTCATTCCACACCTAATCACCTCCAGGTGATTAGGAAGCGGCGGTCGCTGTTGCTCCCAGCATGCCTGCAGTCATCCTTCAGTGCAGAGACGCTGGGGAACCACGAGGCTCAGGCAGGGACTTTTCTAAGTCAGTACCTGCTGCTGGATGATTCAAAGGAAGGCATTACAAGTTTTACAGGGCCACGATGAGCGTTTAACCAGCTGCAGCTGGAAGGCTGTCCGGGAGCAGGAGGCCCCGATACCTTTATAAAGAGCTGGAAGAAAATGAATAAACTGTGCATAAGATTTTTATCCATATAGAAATGTCTAATCCTTTCTGGGTTCTACTATGTCCTTGGGTCTCACTTATTTATGTGCTGTAAGAAAAAAATTAAGCTTCACCTATGTCAGATGTTTTCTTTCAGGTTCACTGAAAGCCTTGCCTTGCATAACAGTACACACAGGAATGCCTGGTTTACCTCTCTCTGCTCCTAAGTTTATACACTTCTGTCACCTTGCTTTTTATTCTTCTCCAGTCTAACATTCTAATCTTCTTGGGGTCTCCATGCCTCTAAGTATTTTCATCACCTTCCCCCCTCCCCTCCCCACCCCGCTAGCTATTTGCAGCAGAGTGATGGGCAGTGAATGTGTGGTGGTTTACTTTCGAGGCCAGGGTCCCAGAGAACCACTCAGCTCTTTGCCAAAGAGATGCAGCACATCCCCATGAGGGTGGTGAGAGGCTGGCACAGGTTGCCCAGGGAGGTGGTGGAAGCCTCATCCCTGGAGGTTCTTAAGGCCAGGCTGGATGTGGCTGAGAGCAACCTGCTGTAGTGTGAGGCGTCCCTGGCTGCGGCAGGGGGGGGTTGGAACTGGATGATCCTTGAGGTCCCTTCCAACCCTAACAATTCTGTGATTCTATGACCCTATCCCCACTGCCAGCCCCAAAGCATGAGGAAGATTTTTTTCCCTGTGAGGGTGACAGAGCACTGGAACAGGCTGCCCAGGAGGGCTGTGGAGTCTCCCTCTCTGGATGTGTTCCTGTGTGATCTGCTCTAGGTGCTCCTGCTCTGGCAGGGGGGTTGGAGTGGATGAGCTTTCAAGGTCCCTTCCAGCCCCTAATATGATTCTGAGATTCTGTGACAGTGAGGGCAGCAACAGAAGCAGCAGGGCTGAGTGCATGGGAGCCTTTCACACTTCCACATTCAGGGCTGCGGGAGGAGCTGTGCATGCCAGCCAGCGCCGGCTGTGGTAACGCAAACGAAAAAGCATTAATCCTGCTCCCTGCTAGGAAACAAAGCCTCCCACTCATTCCTTGGAAAAGCTAAAAGTACTCATTGCTGAGGGACTTGCAGGGTGGGTAGATACACTCACTGCAGCTCTCCAAAGATAGCTCAGAAATAACCTCAGAGGATCCCAGATGAAGGCTGGGTGTCTTCTTACATCTGTCTGGTTTGGGAGAAGGAGTGTAAACAGAGGCACATTAGCTCAGATTAATTACAGACTGCAGGTATTTTGCTTTCATGTAGCAAGCTCCAGGAACATAACACCGCTGATAATTAAATAGCACCTTCCATCAAAAGGCTCCAAACCACCCAGCAAAGCAGCAGAGCTGTTGAGGCAGGGCTGCCGGAGCGGCACACGGCGGCGGCTGGGCAGGATGTGGGAACACAGCAGGCTTGTTTAGGAAATTAAACATTTCTGCTGCAGCTACAGCAGGAATTATCACCTGGTTTACATTAGGTACTGCACAGTAAAACCTGGGCTGGATTAGTATTAGTGCCAGGAGACCTTCACTGGTTAGATGCAAAGTTTTGCATCACAGAACTGACAGGGCTGGAAGGGACCTCAAGGATCATCCAGTTCCTACCCCCTGCCATGGGTAGGGACACCTCACACTACAGCAGGTTGCTCACAGCCACATCCAGCCTGGCCTTAAGAACCTCCAGGGATGAGGCTTCCACCACCTCCCTGGGCAACCTGTGCCAGCATCTCACCACCCCCATGGTGATCCTATGCCTCTTCCTAACGTCCAATCTGAATCTAGCCATGTCTAGTTTTGCTCTATTCCCCCCCAGTCCTATCACTCCCTGGCACCCTAAAGCCTCCCTCCCCAGCTTTCTTGTAGCCCCCTTCAGATACTGGAAGGCCACAATTAGGTCTCCTTGGAGCCTTCCCTTCTCCAGACTGAACAATGCCAACTCTCTCAGCCTGTCCTCATAGGAGAGGTGCTCCAGCCCTCTGATCATCCTCATGGCCCTTCTCTGGACACATATGGAGAAAGATCCTTTCTCCTATAACATGATACCCTCTTTTTTTGCCTTCTTTGCTGGAACATTGGCTCAGTCATAACAAAAAACCAAAAAGTGATCTCCTGCTTTGCTTCCTGCAGCTGTGAAGTTTCTTTGCATCTTCCCTACACAGAATATGAGCAGTCTGGGAGATGACAGCCCTCAGGTAAGATAAGGGTGAGAAAACACAGAGCAGGAGATAGATGCCTACCAGAGAAAGGCTGGCAGCAGTGGGGTTAATCTTTTGTGTCACCATATCCCCTCCTTCCCCTCTTTCCTTCCCCAGGCACCACTGCTGCACAGCACACCACTGTAGTGTCAGCGCCTGCAGGGGGATGCTCAGACCTGCACCCTCCTCTGCATGTTATATCCCAGCTGGGTCACCACATGCTCTCTCTCCCCCTGTTCACTTCCTTTTCTGTCCTGCTCTTCCCGGTCCTGAGGCTGCTTTTCCCTTCTTGGACCCCCTCCTTCTTATCACCTTGCAGTCAATGCCTGCCAGTGGCAAAGAAGCTCATGGTGACTCCAGCTGACAGGGCTGCATGAACTGCTGCTGAGAGCCTGAGCACCCCCTCTAAAACTGCAGCCCTGAACTCATCAGCTGCTCTCTCCAAGGCACCAAAGTGAGCCCAAGTGAGAGCAGGAACTGCCAGGATCTAGCTACTGTTTGATGTTGACTCTTTCAACAGGGAGCAAAACTGGTGTAAAGCTGCAGGTTTTCCCTGCCCACCACATCCTCTGGTCCCATGCCATAATCCCTCTGCTGAGGGGACTGGGAACCTGCAGTTTCGGAGCTCGATGTGTCAAGATCAGAAGCACTTTGCAGGGAGTTTTGCTCTTCAAAAAGCACTCAGGATGCAACCTGATACTAGATGGCTGAAGTGCCTGGCCAGGAGGCGGTCCACAGGGATAAGAGGCACAGGGAGAAGGCATTAATGCTGGAAGAAGGTAAGAAGCAAGCTTCACACAGGAGAAAGACTCATTTTTGTATGGCTAATGACACAGTACTGTGGTTTAATTAACAATCTGAGGTGGATTAGGGACAGGCATCTGCTTCCATCCTCACCTCAGCATGCTCTTTAACATCTTTATTGATGATCTGGACGAGGACATTGAGTCCATCAGCAGTAAATTTGCTGACGACACCAAGCTGGGGGCAGGAGTTGATCTGCTGGAGGGTAGAGAGGCTCTGCAGAGGGACCTCGACAGGCTGGGCAGATGGGCAGAGTCCAAGGGCAGGAGATTGAACACATCCAAGTGCCAGGGGCTGCACATTGGCCACAGCAACCCCAGGCAGAGCTACAGGCTGGGATCAGAGTGGCTGGAGAGCAGTCAGGCTGAGAGGGACCTGGGGGTGCTGGTTGACGGTAGACTGAACATGAGCCTGCAGTGTGCCCAGGCAGCTAAGAGGGCCAATGGCATCCTGGCCTGCATCAGGAACAGTGTGGCCAGCAGGAGCAGGGAGGTCATTCTGCCCCTGTACACTGCACTGGTTAGGCCACACCTGGAGTCCTGTGTCCAGTTCTGGGCCCCTCAGTTTAGGAAGGAGGTTGACTTGCTGGAACGAGTCCAGAGAAGAGCAACAAAGTTGGTGAGGGGTTTGGAACATAAGCCCTACGAGGAGAGGCTGAGGGAGCTGGGGTTGCTTAGCCTGGAGAAGAGGAGGCTCAGGGGTGACCTTATTGCTCTCTACAACTACCTGAAGGGAGGTTGTAGACAGACGGATGTTGGTCTCTTCTCCCAGGCGGCCAGTACCAGAACAAGAGGACACAGTCTCAGGCTGTGCCAGGGGAGGTTCAGGCTGGATGTTAGGAAAAAGTTCTATACAGAAAGAGTGATTGCACATTGGAATGGGCTGCCTGAGGAGGTGGTGGAGTCACCATCACTGGAGGTGTTCAGGAGAAGACTTGATGGGGTGCTTGGTGCCATGGGTTAGTTGTTTGGGTGGTGTTGGATTGGTTGATGGGTTGGATGAGATGATCTTGAAGGTCTCTTCCAACCTGGTTTATTCTATGTATGTATTCTATGTATGTATTCTATGTATAGCCAATTTATACCTGGCAGAAGTGGCTTTCTGGCACATTGTGCACTCAGCCTTTACTTTTTGCAGTAACAGCTGCGTAAGAGCCCTGACCATGAAGTCTGTGGGACAGCTTCTTGTGCATTCTGCCTAACCCCTGCCAAAAAATACCATTCCCTGAGTCCTGCCATCCCATCACTGAAACCAGGTAATCCCAGCTATGGAAGCTGTACCTGCTCCTGGAGGCTGAGGTGAGGGCAGTGGTGGAGAGGAAAAGGGAGGGAATGGATCACTTTGGAGTTGTAAAGAGCCAAGGAACAAAGTACAGGAAGGCCAAAGAGATACAAAGCTACCAGACTTCTACAGCAACACCTACTAGGATTGTTCACTCACCTACCACCTTCCTAGGAAGCACGGGATGGTCAAAAAAGCAAGACAAGACACAGACCCCATAAGGGAAGCTAAATAAAAGTAATTTCCAGCTTCTCTCTCAAGACTTCTGTGCTACAGAAGAAGATAAACTACACCTGGGCAAGTTCAAATGTAACCCTCTGCACTCTGCTGCTCACAGCTCTGAGTGCCAAGGCAAAGTTCATGAAGGAAAAGAGGCACACAGGCTTCCCAGAAGTCACAGAGCCTAGGTTAACCCCAGAAGTCCCAGTGCCAGCCCTCACTCACAAGTGAATCCTCTGGGAGAAACCTGGAGGATTTTATTGTCTCACTTCCTGGAGCTCGATGATGGCTCAGGATAAACCAGCACCACAGCGCGTCAGAACTGGATGCTGGGCAGCTCTGCCCTGCAATGTGTAGCAGGAATGTTCAGAGGCCCCAGGGCTCTAGGCACATTGGGAGGGGTGGCTGACAGGCCAGAAGGCTGTGCTGCCACCCAGTGTGACCTGGACAGGCTGGAGAGTCCAGTGCAGAGTAACCTCATGTAATTCAGCAAGGGCAAGTGAAGGGTCCTGCACCTGGGGAGCAACAACCTCAAGCATCAGCACAGGTTAGGGGTTAGAGGCTGACCTGCTGGAAAGCAGCTCTGTGGAAAAAGACCTGGCAGTGCTGGTGGACAACAGGATGACCACAAACCAGCAATGTGCCCTTATGGCCAAGAAGGCAGATGGCTCCTGGAGTGCATCAAAAAGAGTGTGGCAAACAGGGAATCAGACTCACAGAATGTTAGGGGCTGGAAGGGGCCTTGATAGCTCATCCAGTCCAACCCCCTTGCCACAGCAGAAGCACCTAGAGCAGATCACACAGGAACACAGCCAGGAGGGTTTAGAATATCTCCAGAGAGGGAGACTCCACAACCCCCCTGGGCAGCCTGTCCCAGGGCTCTGTCACCCTCACAGGGAGAAAATTCTTCCTCCTGTTTCCATGGAACTTCCTTTGCCTCAGCTTCCACCACTGCCTCTTGTGCTGGCATTGGGCATCCCCCAGCAGAGCCTGGCTCCAGCCTCTGAGCACTCACCCTGCACAGCTTTATCAACAGGAATGAGGTCACTCTCAGGCTCCTCCTCTCCAAGCTACAGAGCCCTCAGCTCCCTCAGGCTCTCCTCATGAGGAAGATGTTCCACTGCCTTCATCACCTTTGTGGCTCTGTGCTGGACTCTTTCAAGCAGTTCCCTGAGGTCCTTCTTGAACTGAGGAGCCCAGAACTGGACACAATATTCCAGATGTGGCCTCACCAGAGCAGAGCAGATGGGGAGGAGAACCCCTCTGACCTATTAACCACAGCCCTTCTAATCCAGCCCAGGATGCCATTGGCCTTCTCGGCCACCAGAGCACATTGCTCCAGTGAGGCCTCATCTGAGTACTGTGTCCAGTTCTGGGCTCCCTAGTTCAAGAAGGACAGAGAACTGATTGAGAGGGGACTACAAATGACTACAAAGATGATTAGGGGACTACAACATCCCTCTTACAAAGAAAGGCTGAGGGACTTGGGGCTTTTTACCCTAAAGAAGAGAAGACTGAGGGGGATCTTATCAATGCTTATAAACACATGAAAGATGGGTCTCAGGAGGATGGGCTTAGTCTTTTTTCAGTGGTGCCCCAGACAAGACAAGAGGTAAGAAGCACAAACTTGCTAACAGGAATTTCCATCTAAACCTGAGGAAGAACTCCTTTATGTTGAGAGTGGTAGAGCAGGCTGCCCAGAGAGCTGGTGGAGTCTCCATCTCCAGAGTCATTCAACCTGCCTGAATGCCATCCTGTGCAATCTGCTCTAGGTGAACCTGCTCTGGCAGGGCATTTGGACAGATGATCTGCAGAGGTCCTTTTCAACCCCTATCATTCTGTGAAAGCACAAGACAGGAATTACTTTGAATCCTCATTATCCCCCTAGATGAATATAAAGCCATGTACTGAGGAGTTTTCTCCTCTCTTTTTTCAGCCATGCAGCAATACTGGCATTCCTCTCACTCCCAGGGAAGATGAGAGAAAAAGATGTTTTCAGCAGCCAGAGATGTGACTGCAGAACACTTGAAGCGCAGGCAGGCAATCCTGGCAAGCTCATGAGAAGTAACAAGGGTTTCCAGCCACCCATTTTCCTGTATAATTACCCCTAAAAGTCCCCAGCAGGTTTGTGTCACCGGTGCAGCCACACTTGCCCTGCTGCTGTTGCTTGTGTACAGAAGAGTGGAGCGAGCTCAAGTGTTCCTCCCTGCGCTGCACCTGCCCCTCGGCACGGCCATGCTGTGGGAACACCTTCCCTTCCCAGGAAGTAACAACTCCCACTGCATTACCAGGAACAGCAAAGGAAGGCAAGCCCAAAGGCAGGCCTAGGAACTGCAAAATCTAAGCCCTCTTTAGTCACCAAGCTGCCTCTGCTCCTCACATGTCTCTGGCAGGCGCACATCTCTGCCCCAGCACAAGCGAAAGCCCAGGGACTCCAGCTGCCAGCCTGCTGCCAGCACTGGAGCCTTCTGATCTATTTAGAGCACACAGCACCACACCACCTCCTCTGCTCACTAAGCCATCATGGTATTTGAGCTAGGATTTGTTTGTTGGGGTTTTTTTTATCCTATCCAAGAAACTCTGGGAGCATCAATCTGGGTGCCCCACAGGAAAATTGAGGTTGCCTCAGTGTTACCTGGTCACTACAGTCAGCTTGTCATTTTGATTTAGAGAGCAGGTGTGGTAGTTTTAGGCCATGCCTTTCATTTTTTCCCCCACAGATCTTGAACAGAAAGTAGCAAAAATGTAAATCAGTATTGGGTGGAAAAAGGAAAAGAAAGATAATTCTAACCAATGCCATTGGAGAGATCTCCACCATCAGATTTAGTTCATAGTACCATAGTATCAGTCAGGGTTGGAAGGGACCACAAGGATCATCTAGTTCCAACCCCCCTGCCATGGGCAGGGACACCCCACACTAGATCAGGCTGGCCAGAGCCTCAGCCAGCCTGGGCTTAAACACCTCCAGGGACGGGGCCTCAACCACCTCCCTGGACAACCCATCCCAGGGCTTCACCACTTCCTCCTCACCTCCAGCCTGAACCTCCCCACCTCCAGCTTCATTCCATTCCCCCTAGTCCTATCACTCCCTGAGATCCTGAGCAGTCCCTCCCCAGCCTTCTTGGAGCCCCCTTCAGATACTGGAAGGCCACAATGAGGTCACCTCAGAGCCTTCTCTTCTCCAGACTGAACAGCCCCAACTCCCTCAGTCTGTCCTCACAGGAGAGGTGCTCCAGCCCTCTGATCATCCTCCTGGCCCTGCTCTGGACACCTTCCAGCACCTCCAGATCCCTCTTGGAATAGGGGCTCCAGAACTGGAGGCAGTACTCCAGGTGGGGTCTCAGCAGAGCTGAGCAGAGGGGCAGAATCCCCTCCCTGCCCTGCTGGCCACACTTCTCTTGCTGCAGCCCAGGCTCTGCTTGGCTCTCTGGGCTGCAAGTGCACACTGAGAGCTCCTGTTGAGCTTCTCCTCCCCCAGCACCCCCAAGGCTCTCTCCTCAGGGCTGCTTTCCAGCCAGTCCCTGCCCAGCCTGGATTTGTGCCTGGGATTGCCTCCACCCAGCTGCAGGACCCTGCCCTTGGTCTTGTTGAACCTCCTGAGGTTGGCTTGTGCCCACCTCTCCAGCCTGTCCAGGTCCCTCTGGATGGATCCTTCCCTCCAGCTGTCTGCTGCACCACACAGCTTGGTGTCATCAGCAAACTTGCTGAGGGTGCACTCAGTGCCACTGTCCCTGGCACCCACAAAGATGTTGAACAAGCCTGGCCCCAGTACTGATCCCAGAGGGACTCTGCTTGTCGCTGGCCTCCACTGGGACATGGACCCATGGACAGCCACTCTTTGGGTGCAGCCATCAAGCCAGTTCTGTATCCATCTAGTGGTCACCCATCAAATCCATGTGGCACCAGCCTGGAGACCAGGCTGTGGTGCAGGACAGTGTCAAAGGCTTTGCTCAGGTCCAGGGAAACGACATCAGCTGCTGCCCCTCAGCTATTGATGTTGTCACCTGTGCAGAGAAGGCCACCAGGTTGGTCAGGCAGGATTTGCCCTTGGTGAAGCCATGCTGACTGTTCCAAATCACCTCTTCACTATTATTCTGAGTCAGCAGTGCCTCCAGGAGGATCTGCTCCGTGATCTGTCCGGGCACAGAGGTGAGACTGCCTGGCCTGGAGTTCCCTGGCTCCTCCTTCTTACCCTGTTTGCAAATGGAGGTAATGTTTCCCCTGTTCCACGCTGCGGGGACTGCCCCAGACTGCCAGGAGCTTTGGACTACAATAGAGAGGGCTTTAGCAACCTCCTCTGCCAGTTCTCTCAGTACCTGTGGGTGTATCCCGTCACGTCCCATGGACTTGAACACTTCCAGGTTCCTCAGGTGATCACCAACCTGATCTTCACTTACCATGGGCAGTGCTTCCTCCCCGTTCCTGGCATTCTCTTCCATGACCCCAGGAGTGTGGCTAGAGGCCCTTGCAGTGAAGACTGAGGTAAAGAAGTTGTTGAGTACCTCAGCCTGTTCCTCATCACTTGTGGCCATGTCACCAGTTTCCTTTCTGAGGGGGCCCACACCTCCCCTAGGCTTCTTGTTCCCTTACATACACCTGTAGAAGTTCTTAGTGTTCCCTTTAGCCTCCCTGGCTAGATTCAGTTCAAACTCTGCTTTGGTTTTCCTAATCAGGTCTCTTGCTGCTCGGGCAGCTTCCTTATATCCTCCCTGCTCTAGCTGTCCTTCCCTCCACTGCCTGTAGAGTTTCCTTTTAAGTGACAGTGTGTCCAGCAGCTCCTTGCTCATCCAGGCAGGCCTCCTAGCAATCTTCCCTGCTTTTCTCTTTGTTGGTATACATAGCTCCTGGCCACAGAGGAGGTGGTCCTTGAATACTGACCAGCTGTCCTGGGTCCCTCTTGCCTCCAGGGCTTTGTCCCACGACACTTTGGCTCTCAGATCCCTGCAGCGATCAGAGTCTGCACGCCTAAAGTCTGGGGTTGTGAGCTTAGAATACTTCCTCCTGATTGCCCTGAGGAGATAAATGCAACTGCTTCATGGTCACTGCAGCCCAGGCTGGCTCTGAGCCTCGCATTGGTTACCAGCCCTTCCCTGTTGGTGAGAACAAGGTCCAGCACAGCACCTTTTCTTGTTGGTTCCTCTACCATTGGGAGGAGGAAGTTGTCTTCTATGCAGTCCAGGAACATCCTGGGTTGCTGGTGCCTTGCTGTGTTGTCCCTCCAGCATATGTCAGGGTGGTTGAAATCATCCATGAGGACCAGGGCTTGTGACCTGGAAGCTGCTTCTATTTGCCTATGGAGGGCCTCATCTGCTTGGTTCTGCTGCTCAGGTGGCCTGTAGGAGACCCCCACAGTAATATCTCCTTCCCCTGTCTTGCCTTTAATTTTAAGCCATACACTCCCAACCAGCTCATCATCCCTCCCCAGGTGGAGCTCCACTGATTCCAGCTGGTTATTGACATAGAGGGCAACACCTCCTCCTCTCCTTCCCTGCCTATCCTTCCTAAAGAGCTTATACCTGTCTATCCCTGCATTCCAGTCATGGGAATCATCCCACCAGGTTTCAGTAACAGCCACGATGTCATGGCATCCCAGCAGCACAGTGCCCCTTAAGTTATGCCAAAACAATTCTTCTTCTTGCTTACTCGCTCTGGAAGAGATACTAACTTGCTTCTGCTTGACCTTGGCTGCTTTGTCTAAGTCTAACTTCTCTGCTCCTTTCTCTGCTCCCTTTTGTACAGGGGCGTAAGGAGGAGGCAGAGACAGATTGAAGGAGTTGGGGCTGTTCAGTCTGGAGAAGAGAAGGCTCCGAGGTGACCTCATTGTGGCCTTCCAGTATCTGAAGGGGGCTACAAGAAGGCTGGGGAGGGACTGCTCAGGATCTCAGGTAGTGATAGGACTAAGGGGAATGGAATGAAGCTGGAGGTGGGGAGATTCAGGCTGGAGGTGAGGAGGAAGTTCTTCCCCATGAGAGTGGTGAAGCCCTGGGATGGGTTGTCCAGGGAGGTGGCTGGGGCCCCGTCCCTGGAAGTGTTTAAGCCCAGGCTGGCTGAGGCTCTGGCCAGCCTGATCTAGTGTGGGGTGTCCCTGCCCATGGCAGGGGGGTTGGAACTAGATGACCCTTGTGGTCCCTTCCAACCCTGACTGATACTATGATACTAATAACCCCCCTGGTCGTTGAGCAGGGGAAGCCCTTGCGCTGTTTATTAATGTAAGTATTGTAAACACTGGGTATTTTGTACATGTTCATTGCATTTCAAGGACAAGCTCCTAACCCAGACTGAAATTCTGGGTGAGATGACTGACCAGTGAACGTGACCCAAGGCTGAAAATAAAAGCTGCCTTCCCACCTCAGTTTCCAAGTCAACTCCACCAAATGACGCAGCAGCCTATACTGCATTTCACAGGCAGCGCAGATATATTTAGCCCTGGACAACCCTCCCACTGTGGGGCACAACTGGCCAAACAGAACCCAGGGAGGAGCACAGGAAGGCCAACTGGGGAAACCATCCTCTCCTGTTCAGCAGTGCAGCTCTTGTTTATTTGGCTTTGTTTAAAACAAAACAAATGAACAAAAACCAAACCAAGGAAACTTCGCAAGAGGAGTTTTAATTTCAGGTCAGGCAGCAAACACAGCAGCTGTAATTAGGTCTTGGAAATGAGCAGGTCAATTTATTTGTGTTGTTGCATGTTCTTTGTATTTCCATCCCAGTCCAACACTGCAAGGTGGGGGGCAAGAAGGGCATCTGCCCTTCCCCCTCAGGATTAGAATAGAATAGAACAAACCAGGTTGGAAGAGACCTTCAAGATCATCGTGTCCAACCCATCAACCAATCCAACACCACCTAAACAACTAACCCATGGCACCAAGCACCCCATCAAGTCTCCTCCTGAACACCTCCAATGATGGTGACTCCACCACCTCCCCAGGCAGCCCATTCCAATGGGCAATCACTCTCTCTGTGTAGAACTTTTTCCTAACATCCAACCTAAACCTCCCCTGGCACAGCCTGAGACTGTGTCCTCTTGTTCTGGTACTGGCTGCCTGGGAGAAGAGACCAACCTCTGCCTGTCTACAACCTCCCTTCAGGTAGTTGTAGAGAGCAATAAGGTCACCCCTGAGTCTCCTCTTCTCCAGGCTAAGCAACCCCAGCTCCCTCAGCCTCTCCTCACAGGGCTGTGCTCCAAGCCCCTCACCAACTTTGTTGCCCTTCTCTGGACACCTTCCAGCAAGTCAACCTCCTTCCTAAACTGAGGGGTCCAGAACTGGACACAGGACTCGAGGTGCAGCCTAACCAGTGCAGTGTACAGGGGCAGAATGACCTCCCTGCTCCTGCTGGCCACACTGTTCCTGATCCAGGCCAGGATGCCATTGTCCCCCCTGGCTGCCTGGGCACACTGCAGGCTCATGTTCAGCCTACCATTGACCAGTACCCCCAGGTCCCTCTCTGCCTGGCTGCTCTCAGCCACTCTGACCCCAGCCTGTAGCACTGCCTGGGGTTGTTGTGGCCAACGTGCAGAACCTGGCACTTGGATGTGTTCAATCTCCTGCCCTTGGACTCTGCCCATCTGTCCAGCCTGTCAAGGTCCCTCTGCAGAGCCTCTCTACCCTCCAGCAGATCAACTCCTGCCCCCAGCTTGGTGTTGTCTGCAAAGTTACTGCTGATGGACTCAATGCCCTCATCCAGATCATCAATAGAGATGTTAAAGAGCATGGGGCCCAGCCCTGATCCCTGGGGAACACCACTAGTGCCTGGCCGCCAGTATTGCTGCAGGAGAAAATGGTCTAAGTGCCACAAGAGCATCAGGGACATATGAAGGTGCCAGGACTCCTCTTAGAGGGATGTGGAAGTAGGCAACAACAGTTTGAAGAATGACATTTGAGTACTCAAAGAAGCACCCTGGTTGCTTCTAGAATCTAGAAATGTGCCTGAGAGGATTGCACTTCAGTGGTGTACAGCCGGCTGCGTTGCAAATGTCTTGGTGCACTGCAGCAGACCTTCCTGGAGAGCTGCCTGCAGGGTCAGCCCAGGGCTTTGGGAGAATCAGACAGAGCTTAGCTCTAGGAAGGCCAGGTTCTGCCCTGAGGGCACTGGGAAGTGATCTCCTCCTCAGTCTCCATCAAATCAGATAGCGAACAAATTGCAGCGATCAGAACAATGAAAGTGGTGACTGCTCGGAAGCAACTGCCAAGCTCTTGGGCTCTGGCACCAGCAGGGACCATGTGCTGATGATGCTCTTCCACTCAGGGAGGGCTCTCTGCCTTCTCCAGAAGGGCTCCCAGCTGCTGCAGCACAGGAGCACTGGACATCTCTTGGCTTCCATGCTAGACAATCTCCAGGCCTCAACTAAAAGAAATTAAAGCTTCAAGGACTTTCTTTCCCTCTCAAACCAGGAAAATCATCCATTACATACTGAAACAAAAGGAGGAAGCTGGGCAAAACCTCACAAGGAGGTTGCATGGTCAGGAGTATCCTACCAAGAGCCCTGACCTGCAGCTTTCCCTAACGTGGCTGATTTGAGTTCAAGCCGTTGGGAACCTTTCGCTCCACAGGATGGGCTTTCAATTCCGAGCTGGACTAAGCAGCTTCCGTGTCTCCTGTGACCATTTAGGAGGATGAGTGGAGAACTTACCTCCTTTACCCTAAAGAGTGCTCTTTCTCTTGGTCTCCTTCCTGTGGCCATTTCTCAACCAAGAAAGGCCAAGCACAGCTTTTTGCTCCCAGCATGGCTGCTCCAGGTCAGCCAGGTAAGAGAGGAGACTATTACTGAAAGAGAGAGGTGCAGAGAGGAACTGGGATGTGATGATAATCACTGAGCCTTGGGCACCCTAAAGCACAGGACCATGATGTGCCAAGACATGAACTACCCTCCTCCTGCTGGAACATTGGGCACTGCTGCTGCCCCTGGCCCCATGATCCAAGAGCTCACCAGGTTTAGAAATCCCTGCAGGTTGGTGTCCAGTTTCACAGTCCTGCAGCCACAGGGTGAACAACAGTTTACAGCACACAGCTCGAGGAAACCTCTTTCCCTTAGCAGATGTTTTAAAAAGCAGCATAAGTTTTTTCTCTAATTTAAGATAAAAATTGGTTTTAAAACTCCTGCAAGTAACTCCAGTCTTGCAGGTTCACAGAATCACACAGAACCACAGAATGTTAGGGGCTGGAAAGGGCCTTGAAAGCTCATCCAGTCCAAGCCCCCTGCCAGAGCAGGAGCACCTAAAGCAGATCACACAGGAACACAGCCAGGCAGGGCTTGAATATCTCCAGAGAGGGAGACTCCACAACCCCCTTGGGCAGCCTGTGCCAGGGCTCTGTCACCCTCACAGGGGAAAAATTCTTCCTCCTGTTTCCATGGAACTTCCTCTCAGCTTCCACCACTGCCTCTTGTGCTGGCATTGGGCATCCCCCAGCAGAGCCTGGCTCCAGCCTCTGGGCACTCACCCTGCACATCTTTATCAACATGAATGAGGTCACCCTCAGGCTTCTTCTCTCCAAGCTACAGAGCCCTCAGCTCCCTCAGGCTCTCCCCACTGCCTTCATCACCTTTGTGGCTCTGTGCTGGACTCTTTCAAGCAGTTTCCTGATGTCCTTCTTGAACTGAGGGGCTCAGAACTGGACACAATACTCCAGCTGCAGCCCCAGCAGAGCAGAGCATAGGGGGAGGAGAACCTCTCTGACCTATTAACCACAGCCCTTCTAATCCACCCCAGCATGGCACTGGCCTTCTTGGCCACCAGAGCACATGTATGTATCACTGACAATACCCACAACCTGAAAACACAATAATAACAGGCACAGCTTCTTCTCCCTGACAGGAAGAGCACAATTCCTGGAACCAAAGTTATGATGCACATATTTGATGTTAAGATGCTAAAATTCAGGTCTCTCCAACAGCATTTGCTGGGTGCTAACAGTGTACCTGGGAGCATGGCCATTTGGAAAACAATTTGTTAAAACAGAACCACAGAATTAACCAGGTTGGAAAGGACCTCTGAGATCATCGAGTCCAACCTAACCCCCAACACCACCTGATCAACTCAACCATGGCACCAAGTGCTTCATCCAGGCTCTTCCTAAACGCTTCCAGGGATGGTGACTCCACCACCTCCCTGGGCAGCACATCCCAATGGCCAGTTACTCTGTCTGTGAAGAATTTCTTCCTAACATCCCGCCTAAACTTCTGCTGGCACAGCTTGAGACTGTGTCCTATTGTTCTGGTGCTGGCTGCCTGGGAGAAGAGACCAACCCCCTCCTGGCTAAAAGCTCCTTTCAGGTAGTTGTAGACAGCAAGAAGGTCTCCCCTGAGCCTTCTCCTCTCCAGGCTAAACAGCCCCAGCTCCCTCCCAAAGAGCACACAGTGAAACACCACTCTTCCTCTGAACATTGACCAATACTGGCCAAAAAGTTCAAGCTATTCACCTAGCTCCTGCTGCTCCACATGTTTGCAGCAGCCCTGTGAGTGCCACGCAGCAGGGGGGTTTCTGTGAGAACCAGCATTATTTTTGCCTCAAGAATGTCTCCTGCTCCTTTGAGATTAATTGATTTCACACACAGTTGTTTATGTGTGTCTTACAGCTTGGAGGGGGAACTTTAGCCTAGTCCCTGGCTGCAAAGACTGGAAATAAATTACCATTGGATGCAAAAGGAAAATAATGCTAAAGTCTTACAGAATGAATTGGATTGCTAATGGGAATACAGACAAGAGGCATAAACAGTTCTTTCTCTCTCTTTTCTTCTTCTGTCACTTCTGCTTGCAACCTCTCTCTCTCCTCTGTGGCCTTGCCAGGAGATCTCAGTTTTGACTACTGTGTGAGGTAGCAGGAAGGAGGGAGGGACGGGGGGAGGAGGTGAACAGTCCCCCTGGATCCATCCAGGGGTGTCTGAGGAGTTTCTGTGCTGCTTATAACTTGTAAATATATATCTACAGTGTATATATATAGCACATTTTGTACATATTCATTGCATTTCATCTTTCCAGATTGTAGTTTGCCTGTCAATAGAGCTTCATTTGCTTCCATCCCAAACTGAGCTGGGCTGAGCAATTTTGGGGGTAGTTCTCCAAATTAGCTGTGGGGCTGATTTCAACTCACCCCAGTGTGTGGCCTCCCTTGATTTGGTGAGCTCTCTTGGCTCCAAACAAAACAGCTCAGGGATGTTAGATGGAGCCAGTTGCATTTTGGAAGAGGGGAGGTAATACCTCAAAGCCAAACAGAACATTTCTTGCTTCAGCTTTTCTCTGGGTTATGCTTTGAGGAGGCTTGACAAAGGCATGCTTCTGGGGAACACCATAAAACTGCTGCTTCAGAGACACAACTGCACTCAGCCCAGCAGGAAAAAGTTCCCTACAATGGTGGGAAGGGAAAAAGCAGCTTCTGAACAGAAAGATATATGGCAGCCTGTGAGAGTGCAAACAATAGACAACCGAGAAGCTGTCTCAAATTGTAAACCATCCTGGTTTGGTATAAGAGGTCACAGTCAGCCTGAGAGAACACACAAGTTCTCATCTGTGCATGGAATATGGATCAGACAGCTGCCTGGTGCACTACCAAGCTCTGTTTTGAAAGGAAAAATTACCTTGGGAAAGAAATCTAGATACTGCTTTGAAAGCACAATACAGAGCAGGAAAGGTGAACTGCCCTCAGCCTCCCCACAGCAGCCACCATGGCCATGCCAGGGATTCGATCCAGGGAATTGCAAGGCAACACACACAAACTGTTGGAGCAGCTGGCCAGCAAAATCAGTGGAAATAAACTTCTGTGAACCTGGTTGGAGAGTGGAACCTCTGTTCCCCCAAAAGAGGCAAGGATTTCAAAACCTGCCATGCTCCATAACCTTTGAGAAGCTGTGGAGATCAGGGGGTGTCCCAGAAGACTGGAAGAAGGCTAATGGCACCCCATCTACAAGAAAGGCTTCAAGCAGGACCCAGGAAATGACAGGCTCAGTCCCTGGGAAAGCTATGGAATGAATCCTCCTGGGGGCTATCACAAGTCAAATGAAGCACATGATTGGGAAAAGCCAGCACAGATTCACCAAGGGCAAATTGTGCTTGACAAACCTGATTGCCTACTACAACCAAGCAACCTGCCTGGGTGATCACAGAAATCACAGAGTGTTAGAGGTTGGAAGGGACCTCCAGAGATCATCCAGTCCAACCCCTCTGACAGAGCAGCATCACCCAGGGCAGTCTGCACAGGAATGCATCCAGGTGGGCTTGGAAAGGCTCCAGAGAAGGAGACTCCACAACCTCTCTGGGCAGCCTGCTCCAGGGCTCTGGCACCCTCACACCAAAGAAGTTTCTCCTCATGTTGAGCTGAAACCTTCTCTCTTCAAGTTTGTATCCATTGGTCCTTGTCTTATTGCTGTGCACTACCCAAAAGAGCTTGGCCCCCTCCACTTGACACCCACCCCCCAGATATTGATAGGCATTGATCAGATCCTCTCTCAGCCTTCTCTTCTCCAGACTAAACAGCCCCAGGGGTCTCAGTCTCTCTTCACAGGGGAGATGCTCAAGTCCCCTAAGCATCCTTGTGGCTCTCTCCAGCAGGTCTCTGTCTCTTGAACTGGGGAGGCCAAAACTGGACACAGTACTCCAGGTGTGGTCTCGGGAGGGCAGAGCAGAGGGGGAGAAGAACCTCCCTAGCCCTGCTGGCCACACTTCCCTTGCTGCACCCCAGGATCCCATTGTCTCTCTTGGCCCCCAGGGCACATTGCTGTCCCATGCAGAACTTGCTGTCCACCAGCACTACAAGGTCTTTCTCCATGGAGCTGCTTTCCTGCAGGGCAGCCCCCAACCTGTTCTGGTGCCTGCTGTTATTCCTCCCCAGGTGCAGGCCCCTGCACTTAGCCTTACTGAACATCAGTAAGATGCAGAGTGAGCAGTGGTCACTGTTCACCTGAATTTCTCCAAGGCTTTCAATACAGTTCCCCACAGTCTGCTCCTAGAGAAGGATGGCCAAGGGCTCAGGTCCAGCCAACATGGGTTTAGGAAGGGCAGGTCCTGCCTCTCCAACCTGATCTCCTTCTATGATCAGGTGACTGCCTGGTGGGTGTGGGGCAGGCTGTGGATGTGGTCTGCCTGGACTTCAGCAAGGCCTTTGACACTGTCGCCCACAGCAAACTGCTGGGTAAGCTTTCAGCCCATGGCTTGGACAGCAGCTCTCTGAGCTGGGTTAGGAACTGGCTGGAGGCTGAGCCCAGAGAGTGGTGGTGAATGGTGCCACAGCCAGCTGGCAGCCAGGCACCAGTGGTGTGCCCCAGGGATCAGTGCTGGGCCCCATCCTCTTTAACATCTTCATTGATGATCTGGATGAGGGGATTGAGTCAGTCATCAGCAAGTTTGCAGATGACACCAAGTTGGGAACAGATGTTGGTCAGTTAGAGGGCAGAAAGGCTCTGCAGAGGGACCTCGACCGACTGGACAGATGGGCAGAGTCCAACAGGATGGCATTCAACAAGTCCAAGTGCCAGGGGCTGCACTTTGGCCACAGCAACCCCATGCAGAGCTACAGGCTGGGGTCAGAGTGGCTGAGAGCTGCCAAACAGAGAGGGACCTGGGGGTGCTGATTGACAGCCACCTAAACATGAGCCAGCAGTGTGCCCAGGTGGCCAAGAAGGCCAGTGGCATCCTGGCCTGCATTAGGAATAGTGTGGCCAGCAGGAGCAGGGAAGTCATTGTGCCCCTGGACTCTGCATTGGTTAGGCCACACCTTGAGTCCTGTGTCCAGTTCTGGGCCCCTCAGTTTAAGAAGGACATGGAGAGACTTGAAGGTGTCCAGAGAAGGGCAACAAGGCTGGGGAGAGGCCTTGAGCATAAGCCCTATGAGGAGAGGCTGAGGGAGCTGGGGTTGTTTAGCCTGGAGAAGAGAAGGCTCAGGGGAGACCTCATTGCCCTCTACAACTACCTCAAAGGTGGTTGTAGACAGGAAGGGGTTGGTCTCTTCTCCCAGGCAACCAGCACCAGAACAAGAGGACACAGTCTCAAGCTGTGCCAGGGGAGGTTTAGACTCGAAGTGAGGAGAAAGTTCTTCACTGAGCGAGTCGTTCGTCATTGGGATGTGCTGCCCAGGGAGGTGGTGGAGTCCCCGTCCCTGGAGGTGTTCAAGGGGAGATTGGATGTGGCACTTGGTGCCATGGTCTAGTCGTGAGGTCTGTTGGGACAGGTTGGACTTGATCATCCTTGGGGTCTCTTCCAACCTTAGTTATACTGTGATACTGTGATAGAGAGGTCCAGACCAGCAGCCTGTGCAGTGGGTGGGAGGTGGGTGACAGGCTGCACCCAGTGGGTGGTGATAAACAGCTCCTTTTCCAACCTGTCACAAGGGGGTCCCCCAGGGATGGTATTGGGCCCAACGCTTGTTAATATATCCATAAGTGTACTCTGATGAAGTTTGCTGATGGCACCAAAGTGAGGGGGGAAGTGGACACTTGGGAAGACCTGGGCAAGCCAACAAGATGTTAAGATGTTCACTTAGGACATGTGTAAGGTCTTGCACTTGATAAAACAAAATCCAGGAGTGCAGCACAGGCTGAGAACTACCTGGATGGAAGTAAATGCAGGAATTTGGCACACCCCCAGACAGGCTTGTTTAGGAACCTGAAATGTTAGAGAGCAATTAGAGATTTTCATTTAGGAGAAAGGGTCCAGAGTGTCAGGTGAGTACTGAATAAACAGATACCCACAGAGGTGAGGGGTGAGATCTGAGGAGACTCCTAGATGCCCTCCAAAGCAGCATCTCCTCATCGGCATTCAAGATTAGAGAGCTCCTTGCAAAGGTCAGCTCTCCAAACCTTTGCAAGGAAAAGGCAAAGGGCCCTTGTGAACATAAGTGAAAAGTGACCAAGGGGAATTTTATTTAATAGTAACTCTTTGCAGAAAACCACCAACAAAAGCCTAACTCAAACTCCAGGGATCCACAGAATCTCTGGAGACCTCTTTCGATAGATGCATGGCTGCCAGCAACCTCTGCTCTGCACAGAAATAACCACTCAGAGACTTCTGTGGCAGAAGGAGCAGCAAGAGAAAGCAGCACACCCCAAACATGGGGCTGTAAGCTTTGGCCAAGAGGTAACTACACCACCAACAGGCTTGGGACAATGGCCATCAATGTCCAAGTCAGAGCAGCAAAAAATTGCGAAGCAAGGCAACTTACAGTGACTAGTCACAGATGCAAAGCCTTGAGATCACAAGTTATCAAGATGATCTGGAAGATCCACTCAGCGCTGGTACTGAGGTACACTAAGAGAAAGCCTACTGAGGAAGAGGCACAAGATCACCAGGAGGGTGGTGAGAGCCTGGCACAGGTTGCCCAGGGAGGTGGTGGAAGCCTCATCTCTGGAGGGTTTAAAGCCAGGCTGGATGTGGCTCTGGGCAACCTGATGTAGTGTGAAGTGTCCCTGGCCATGGCAGAGCAGTTGGAAATGGATGGTCCTTGAGGTCCCTTCCAACCCTGACAATTCTGTGATCAGGTGGTGAATTTGATGTGATCATGCTGGTATTTAAAAGACAAAGGCTCCTGCACCTTCAGACAGAGGAAGTGAAGGGAAAAGTAAAACGTATTTAGGTGGAGTCACAACTGTGATGGAGAAGAGCAGCAACATCTGCCTGAGACACAGCTGGGGAATGGATCATGTTCAAGTGACTCAGTGGCTTTCAACAACAGACCAGCACCCACTAGACTGATGGCCCTTCTGGGTGACAACCCATAACTTGTTCCCAAGAGTTGCTTTTGAGCTATTCCAATCCCAGGCTGAGTTCAGAAAGCTATGCTCAGCCCCACAGCCCGCCCCAAGATGTGAATGAGCCACAATTTCCATAGGGCTGTATTCTCCCCCATCCCTGGCCCAGCACCAGCACACCCTCCAGCTAGCACACACATGTCCTTTTGGTCCTTCTGCACACAAGACTGCTGCATAATTCTTCCCTGGCAGTAGACAAAGGTTTTGTGCTCTGTGAAGATCACCACCTCTTATACCAAAAGAAAGAATGAGTTACTGGACCAGCAGGGAAATAAGGGAACAGTCTTCCCCACTGCCTGTTACAGACCCCTCTGCATCTGCTCAGCTTGGAGTTGGCTGCCTGAAGCACAAGGTTCACAACTCAGATCTCCTGTAAGTTCACCAAACAAACTGACAATCTGACCTGTAAAAACACTGAAAATACATTTCCTAGTGGAGCTTCATCCATAAGCTACTTAGGCTTAGCTAACACTAACTGTCTAAACGTAGCCTCTTCTACTGCATATACCTTGGGTTTAGAAGCATTGCCTGGTGTATATAAGTAGACCTTGGTCCAGACTATCAAGTTTACCCCAGAAAACTTTGATAGTTCATAAGGGGGGGGAGGGGGGGAGGGGGGGAAGAAAAATAAAAAGACAAAAAAGCATATGCCCAGTGAACACTGTCATCACAGAAACATTCAGGTTGGAAAAGCCCCTCAGGATCACCAAGTCCAACACAGAACCCTACTCTGCAAGGGTCACCCCTAAACCATAGCCCCAAGCACCACAGCCAAACTACCCTTAAACACATCCAGGCTTGGGAACTCCACCACCTCCCTGGGCAGCACATTCCAATCCCTGACCACTCCTGCTGGGAACAAATTCTTCCTACTGCCCAGTCTAACCCTGCCCTGCTGCAGCTTGAGGCTGTTCCCTCTTGTTCTGTCACTAATTACCTGGGAGAAGAGACCAGCACCAACCTCTCCACAGCCTCCTTTCAGGTAGCTGTAGAGAGCCAGGAGGTCTCCCCTCATTCTCCTCTGTTTCCCACTAACCATCCCCAGCTCCTTCAGTCACTCTCCATCAGATTTCTTCTCCAGGCCCTTCCCAGCTTCCTTGCCCTGCTCTGCCCTGGCTCCAGCACCTCCACATCTCTCTTGGATTGAGGTGCCCAAAACTGGACACAACACTCAAGGTTTAGCCAAAATATGATAAAGAACCTGGTGTGGCCACAGCTGTGACCAAAGGAGGAGTTGTTGCTTGCTGCCTTTATTCACGGTCAGAGCCATGTGAGAAAAGCCTGGCGCTGCCCAGCCATGCCAGCGCTGCTTTACCGTAGACATGACCTCACACAAGCAGCCAGATGCAGACAGAGATTGATTGGAGCAGATTGTTCCTGGTGTGCCAGTCTGACCTACATGGCACCATTTTCTTAGAAGACACAGAAGTTTTGCATGCCTTGTGGACAAAAAGTTTGGTTGTGCCGTGCTATGGAGTTTTATGCCACGGGAGTGCAACTGCCATTGTGCAGAAACACAAACCCCCTCTTTGATCAGCACAGCATGCTGTGGGGAGGACAAGCAGCTCTCCAGCCTTTCTGGATTGTGCAGGCTTGTGGTGGTTTGACACCAGACAGGAAATAGGGAATTTACCTCCAGAAGCAGTAATTTACCACACTATGTAGAATTTGGAAGTAAAATGAAATGGTTATTTGCAAAAGCAAGCTAAGTACAAAAGCGTAAAAGGTAATAAATATATGCAAGAATGTATTTACATATAAAAACCAGACAGTAGCCCAGCTAACCCCCCTGGACAGAGAGCCCAGACCCCCCTGGACAAAAAGCTCAGAGGGCTGTTACCAGCCCAACAGTTCTCCCTCATCCCCCACCACCGCTCCTTACCAATAACCCAAACAGAAACTGGCAAGCCAAGCAAGCAAGGTCAGAGGCAGAGAGACAGGGGCAAGGAAGCAAGCAAGGGGGAGCCAAAATCAAGTTGTGCTCCAAATTATATAGAAGTTCTGCAGCCCAGTGAAATGGAATAAACATCTCTCTTATGTTCAGTTCAGCCCCTTTAGGGACTGTCCATTCCCTGGCCCCTCTGGAATTCTCTGGAGAACTCTTTATTATTTACCATATAATATTCAAACTACAACCAGGCTCCTTGGAAAGTGGCAGGATGCTGAAGGAGTGTGGTGGGTTGAAATTGCACCCAAAATGCTATTGCCAGAGCAGCTCAATTGGGAAGCAACTGAAGCTATATTTATAAGCAAACCTACAGTCTAGAAATATGCAATGCAACGGATTTGTGCCAAATATACAATATTTGCATATATTTACCATTTAGAAACAACACAAGAACCCCCCCTGGACAAAACCAGGAGGTTACCAATAGCTTCCCCCCTGGGCAAGGGCAAAAAGGAGAAAAGCAGAGAGTAGCTTGTTAGTACTTAGCCATAACAAAGAAACACAGCCAAGGTCAGCAAGCCAGCAGAAGCAGCCAGCCAGGATCTGCTAGAGTGAAGAGCTGATAAAAGAGAAAGAGTTAGTTTATACAAATAACTTTCTATTAGTTACCAGGCCAGTGAGATTATTTAGATCTTAATATTTTTCTTTTGCATCCAATGGTGATTTATTTACATTCCATCACTTTGCTACCCAAGCTCTGTGGAAAATTTCACAGTCTCACAGTATCACCAAGGCTGGAAGAGACCTCAAAGATCATCAAGTCTAACCTGTCACCACAGACCTCATGACTAGACCATGGCACCAAGTGCCACATCCAATCCCCTCTTGAACACCTCCAGGGACGGGGACTCCACCACCTCCCTGGGCAGCACATCCCAATGACGAACGACTCGCTCGGTGAAGAACTTTCTCCTCACCTCCAACCTAAACCTCCCCTGGCACAGCATGAGACTGTGTCCTCTTGTTCTGGTGCTGGTTGCCTGGGAGAAGAGACCAACCCCTTCCTGGCTACAACCTCCTTTCAGGTAGTTGTAGAGGGCAATGAGGTCACCCCTGAGCCTCCTCTTCTCCAGGCTAAACAACCCCAGCTCCCTCAGCCTCTCCTCACAGGGCTGTGCTCAAGGCCTCTCCCCAGCCTTGTTGCCCTTCTCTGGACATCTTCAAGTGTCTCAATGTCCTTCCTAAACTGTGGGGCCCAGAACTGGACACAGGACTCAAGGTGTGGCCTAACCAATGCAGAGTACAGCGGCACAATGACTTCCCTGCTCCTGCTGGCCACACTATTCCTGATGCAGGCCACTAAATCTCTCTCCCTACACAACTATGCTGCTGGAATTCCACAGGGAATTCGACATTCCTTCACACTGCCTACAGGTAAAGTTAAAGAAAAAAAAAACCCAAACAAAGGAAAGCCTAAAACTGCTACAAGGAGCCTGAACAGCTACAGCAAAAACCAAACACAGAGAGTGCTGCACTTCCTGAGCTGACCCACCTGAAAACTTTCACAGAATCAACCAGCTTGGAAGAGACCTCCAAGATCATCAAATCCAACTGATCACCCAGCCCTAGCCAATCAACCAGACCATGGCACTGAGTGCCTCAGCCAGGCTTTTCTTAAACACCTCCAGGGATGCTGACCCCACCAGCCCCCCGGGCAGCCCATTCCAATGGCCAATCTCTCTGTCTGTGAAGAACTTATTTTTAAGATCAAGCCTAAACCTCCCCCTGTGCAGCTTTGAGACTGTGTCCTCTTGTTTCAAGCTTTCTTGCTGTTCATATAAAATCAACAGGCAGAAGCTGGTTTTATAGTTTGGCAAAAGTCCTGACAGGCCGTTCGGAATAGGTGGAATTAGGGAACAGTTATGAGGACAGAAAAGAGACTGTGCCTGGTAATTGGCCATAACTCACAGGAACACTCATTCTGCTCTACCTGTATGGCAGGCTGCGAAATCTCTGCAGGCAGAACAACAGCTGCAGCCACCCAGAAGGCTCCAGGTGTCAGTGAGAAATCTGCTTTGGACACAGCATGCACCAGAGCAAGAGCTGACAGCTTGGTCCAAACCCAGAAGCCTCCACTAAAGCACGCAGAGGAATGGGGCTACCCCGGGGGCGTTTGCACCGTTCTGACACAAGCCTGTAAAAGTTTCACTTGGCTTTTGAAGAGGCAAAGCCCAGCAGAGCCAATGGTGATGACAGCCACAGGATACTCCAAACCTTCCCAGCTGTGACACAGAAATGATAATGGAGAAGAGATTTACTAAACAAAAGCCTGACATTCAGCCAGGGCCAATATTTACAGCAATTACTAACAAATCTGGACCACAGAATGTAATCAGGAAACTTCCAGAATTGCTCTATGTGGAAAAAGAAGAGAGGGAAAACCAAACCAAACCTGAATTTGCTTTTGTACAGGATCATATTTTTTATCACTAGAGACAATTTAGGAAGACCTCAGAGAACAATGAACCCAACAGTCACAGCTCCTGCGCTTCTCTCACCGTTCTCTGATGCACAACCAAACTCAGCAATGCTTCCCCTGCTAAGCAAGGGATATTCCATTTGCTTCAGAACTCCAGCTTGTCCACAACAGAGGTGCCACAATGCTTTGTGACACTGAAACGAAGACCTCAAACCAGCTAAGAAGCTGATCAACTGGAAAAGGAAGACAAATTCAAGGAGGCCACTGAAATATTAGTATTGGTATGACTTTTGTTAACCTTCTGCCCTTAATGATGGAAAAAATAACCCAAAACACATGTTTCACCCCAACACTTCAGACTCTTTCATCTGCAGCTGAGATAGGAGAGTTTACAGAAAACATATTTTCCCCAAATGCTGCAAATAAAGTAAGATTTACACTTTATACATAGACATAAAGTAACAATCTTGGTCTCCTTTGCCCTCCCTCCCCAGGATAAAACTATCAAACCCTTCGAGCCTTTCCCATGAGCTATTGAAAACCACAAATTAAACTAAACCAAGAGCTCTTTTCCCCTATCTCTGCATGCAACAGTGCTGTGAGCAATCCAGCCACAAACAGATTCCCACTCGAGCAAGACTCACCCCCTGCATCTCTTTGCTAGAGACCTCCCTCCTGCATTATTTTATCTCGCTTTGGTTTGCCTCATTCTGCTCCAGATCCCGAGATGAAGGTTTGCAAAATGGACTAGATAGTCTAAGTAATTAGGCCCAGACTACTTAGGCCCTGCTCAAGCATCAGAAAGAGCTGACCCTTGGGGGAAAAAAAAATAAACTAAAAAAATCAGGATTTTTGACAGGGTTTCAAGTCAGATCCCCCAAATCACTATTCACTGCTGAAGACCTTGGCCTTCAGTAGCTCTCCTCTCAATCTGGGAGTATTACACACAAGGCCACCAGGGTAGCTCAAAGAATGACAGAGGAGGCCAGGTCTCAAACCATTTGCTCTCATGTGGTAGACCACAGCACAAGCTACAGGACAAGCAGGCATGCCTGGGAAAGCAGAGATCAATTAGGGGATTCTTGCAGGGTAATGCAGGACATGAATGGTTTGATCCCCATGGTTTTATTTAGATGAAGGCTGCTGCCAGGTTGGGCCATATTTACTGTCCTGAACTCTGAAACTCTAAAGAAAGCAAATTCTGTCCAGACCAACAGAAACAGGAGCACTTCCTCTCCCGTGCTTCTCCCTCCCTCCACCTCCTCGGAAGCTGAGGGGCACATTATTTGGTTCCCAAACAAACCAGGACGAAAGCCAGCTTGAACAAAGCCAAATGAAGAAGATGGCTTCATGGGGAAACATATACCAACCCCACTGCTGGGGTCTCAACAGGACCTGGAAGAGGCACCATCCCTTTAGAGATGGCCAAGCAGCTCTTCTCATGCCTGTTCAACACTTGGGAGAAGCCACCTCCTGAAGGAAACTGGCTGTGGGCTGCAGTGGGACAAGGGGAGCCAACTGTGGAGTACATCCTCAGATCAACCAGGGATGAGAGAACAAGGGAGTCTCTGGTCCCAAGGGCTGTGTAGCCAGATTTAAAAATAAACCCTTCCAGCAGGGAGGACTGGCTTGCCCAGGACCTTGAAAGAGCCAACGTCCGCTGGAGAGAGGGAGCGAGCAGCAAACCGCCAGCCCGAGGCAGCCAGGAAACGCTGCAACGGGAGCCAGAGCCACAACTCAGCCACAAGAGAACAGGTCAGCTTAGGATGGATGAAGCTGGCTGGGGAGTTAAATTTAGACAGGTAAACATGCCGAAGGGAAGAGATGGGGTTCACATAACCCTTATCTGCCACTGCCAGGCCCTGCGAAGGACCCTTCACAAAACCTGCTGGGGGGGCTGCAGCCACTGCCTGGGGCACCCCAGAACAGTTTTTAATGCTGGGTGCGAGCAGGTGGGGGAGTACCCAACTGCCTGGACACTTTCCCCCTGTATTTTGCTCCAAGCATCTCTCTCTGCCAGGCAGCATCCCTGGGAAGCAAGAAAGCCGTTTAGAGAAGCATGCAGGACACTGAAGCCAGAGGGGACCCACAGACCTGGGCACACACGGTGCATGGAGACTGCAAGGGAAAGGTACCAGGGAAACCCCAACCAGAAACACGGAGGCCACAGTGTCGGTGCAGCTGTCCATGTGCCAGAGCCCTGCTGGGCTCCCCTTTGGGGGGAAAAGGGGGACCTGAAGAGGCTGGGTGATTGCTCACGACACAAAGCAAGAACGAGTAGCTGAGTTTTGCAAACTCAGCTAAACTCCAGCTTGAGTTGTCCAGCCCCTGGGAACCAGGGGAGACCCACGGCTCTCCTGTCCACCCTGGGCACCAGGGGAGACCCACGGCTCTCCTGTCCCCACCGTGCCAAGCTCTCAAACCTCACAGTCCATCTCACAGTTCGCAAGGACAAGTGAAGGATGCTCACATATGGCCAGCCTGCCACCTCCAAGAGGCTCCCCTGGCAAAGTGCTGCCACAGAGGGTGGCCAGGCAGTTAGAGGGCATGGGTGCATCCTTGCTTTGTGCAAGCAGCTGTGCTACAAAGCCACAATCTGCTCACAGTGACCCTGGTGCTCTCCCTCACGCAGAACAGGGCAGGGCTTGCGTAAGCTTTCTCAAGGCCCATGCCAAAGCTTGGAAGGGGGCAGTGGATCACAGGGCCTGGGCTCCTCTGTAGTTCTGTCCATACAGACTCAGCCAGCTCTCTCTGCAGCAAGACCAACAACTTGCACTCCAGCAAAGCATCTTTCCCAAAGAAAGATATTCAGTCATTATTTGAGGATTTTAAGAGCTGGAGAAGCTAAGGCTGCCTTTGGTCCTCCCTTCCCATGGTTAATCACCCTGCTGTTCACAATGCTGTCTGTTCCTAATGTGCATGCACAGAGCTTAAACACCCAGCCACGCACTTCTTTAAGTTCTCCTCTTGAATCAGAAAGCTCTCCAAGTACCAGCTGCTCCCAATGCCACTCAGTTATCACACCATGCTGCCTCTTGATGTTGTTTCTGAAACACTACCCAGGTCCCCATTCACAGGCTCACAGGATGTTAGGGCTTGGAAGAGACCTCTGGAGATTTTGGGGTCCAACCCTGCTGCCAGAGCAGGACCATAATACTTAGAAATGGATTTTGTTTTTTCCCCTAGCGTCTCTTCTCTGTGCTGCCTTCGTTTTTAATGAAGTCTGGATGCCTTTTTTCCCCAGCAAAGGAAGGTCCTTCTCTCTGCAAAAACTGGAAGCAAATCACAGCCTGCTCTGCCTTACATGACAACATGCCTTGGCTATCTGCAGACTGATTTTAAAAGCACTGCGTTTAAAAGTCTCTCTGAAACACTTATTGTGTGTGTGTGTGTGTGTGTGTGTCCAATTCATTTGGAAATGATGAAATGGTTTTCACTGGAACTTTGATCATCCATTAGGAAAAAAAAAAAAAGAAGAAGAAAAGATCTTATGAATAGAATCAATTTATATTCATTTAAATGAGCAATCATGCAGCTTTCAGCAAAGAACTGGTTTCCCTGCACGCCTTGAAACCCAAACCCAACAACTTCAGGACAAAAGGCTGAAGATCTGAAGCAGCCCAGATATAGAGAGGCCTCCTGGGCTAGTGAAAGGAACAAACAGCATTAAAGGTGACTGGACTGATTTATTCTTTTTTCTTTTTCTTGTCTTCCCCCCCCCCCCCCCTCATTTCACCATATTTGATCTCTTCCTACAAGTCCAAGACTTTTTCTCTACAAGAATGTGATATTTTCTTTAAAAAGATGTGGTTCTGGTCTTTGCAGAAAAAGTCAGGGAAATACAATTAAGCTGTACCTTACTACCTGGGGGGGGGGGGGGGAGAGGAGGGGGAAGAGGAGTCCTCGAGCTTTTAGGGCCCTGAAGTTTAGCTCTTTCAGAGTTTCTGAGTTGTTTGGGCTGGGCTGGGAACCTGCAGCCAGAATTTCAGTTTCAGCTTTCCCTAAGCAGAGGTTAGTCACACATGGAAGGCCATTTTCATTGTACGTGCACCGGAGACTGTGGAAAAGGACATAAGGGCTGCTCACAGTTACTGAGAGGGGAGGTGTGCTCATAACGAAGGCACAGAAGGAGCTAGGGAGGGAGTTCTTTCCAAAAGGGAGGAATCTCTCACGGCCACTCCACAGCACAGAAACATGAGTGAGCAATGGAGCCTGGGAGCAGAGGAAACTGAAGGCTGGAACGGGGCCAGCTCACCTACCTTGATCTACCTCCTACCCTGCACAGTTCAACCTCATGCTTTTCTCTTCACATACTTGGCTAATTTCTTTAAAGAAGGAGGGAAAAACCTCAAGTATTTGAGCTGGCTTCACTGCCATATGTGGCTACTCATCCCACATGTTGGACACTAGGGGTAAAAAAAAATCCCACCTGAATTCCTTCAGTGCCCAGCCTTCACCTTGGATAAACCCAGGTGTCCACGCAAAGGACACTGCTTTAAGAGGAGTCTCTCCCACCAGCTTTGAGGAAGCCCACTCTCTTCTCTGTTGGGAAGAAGAGCATGTACCAAATTTGGTTCTGCATTTACAAGAGCATCTGCCTGTGTGACAGCAGACAGGTACCCACAGGTTAAACCTGCCACCAGCTGCAAGAGCAGTCACCTCAGCTCGTCAGTGCCCAGTGCCAAATGTGGAAAGGAAGAGTAGGGACAGGCTTATACCTGCATGCTGGTGCCCCCTTGCAGAACTCCCAGCTGCAGGAGGTGGTGAGTGAGATGTTTGAGACACATACATGCCTAGCAGGCTCTGAAGGGGCAGATGGACACAGATGAGTGCAAAGGAAGGAGATGCCTTATGTGCCCACTATACACATGTGCCTGAGGTTGTGCAGACACAAAAGCCCCAACAAAGGGCTACAGGAAAGAGCCCTTGGCATGCATGCAGGTGAGGCGGCAAAAGACAGCCGGTGCAGGTGAAGTGTGGTAGAGCAGACTGCATCAGAAACATGCAGGTGCACACAATGAATGAGATGCACAGGCACTCAAGTTTTTGGCTGTGAAGAAAACAAAGCAAGAACTTGGAAGCTGTGAGAAACAGCTCCATCAGAAAAGAACCAGCCCCCAAAGATCAACAGGTTAATACATGGGTGCAGGGAGCAGAGCCAGGGAGATGATGATGATGATGTGCTGCATCACAGGCAGCAGAGCAATAAGACACAGGTAAAAGTTGGATAGGATAGAGAGACCAACAGAGGCACTCATCTGGTGGCAGAGGAGAAGCACAAAAACCACTGGGCAACAAATTGCATCACAGTACATAACATTCACGTGTAGGGAAGTTACCCTACCTGTACTGCTAAGGGAAGTGCTGCACCAGAATTCCCAGAAAATAGCCCTCCTGCCTGTTACAGACATAACTGGCATGCCCATGCCTCAGTACTGTGAGGCAAGGAACACTGCTGCTGCTCATCTGTGGCTTCTACACACACAAGCATCTTCACCCTTGCCACATGCCATGGGCCGTGACAGCACATTCTGCCTCATCATAGGCATGTGGGTGAGAGGAACAGCATAGACCAGAGGCTTGAGTGCTTCCTCCCAGGAAAGTCACTGTGCTCAGGGCAAGGGCCCTCATCCGAGAGCAGCGTCTCTACTCAGAGCGATCTCCATCTCACTGGAGTAACCTATTTGCCAAACACACATTGGTCATCTCGAGGAACATCTGTTCTACCAGCACAACGTCTGCCACCGCAGAGGAACATCCCTTGCACCCCAGAAACATCCCTCGTAGCAGAGCACGGCCCCGCACGCTCCAGCAGCTTCTCTCTTGCCAGAATAGGTCTCTCACACTGCAGCACCACCTCCAAGGCCACTCCGGGGCCGCCCCGCAACTGTCCCTAGCGCCGTGCTCCGATTGCTCCCCTGTTGCTGTGTGTCGCAGGGGGTTCATCCCGCGGTTGCTGCTCGGCGGCGGCCGCGGCTCAAACTCTCCGACGGTCGCGGCTCCCGGCGGCCCCTTTCTCTGCCCGCGGCGCCTGCCTTGCCCCTGCCATACCCCAACCGCCGTCCGCAGCGAGCCGGGGGCCCTCCCGGTGCCGTGATGCCGGGGTTCGGAGGCGAGGGGCGGCCCGCGTCTCCCGGAGTGGGAGAAAGCAGGGACCCCGCGCCGCTGCCGGCACCGCCTCCCGCCCCTTCGGGGGCCGCCCAGGGAGGCGTCCGGACGCGAGACGGGACGGGCCCGGGGAGCCGCGCCGCCTGGCACGGCGAAATACTTCCCGCCCCCCGGTCTCCTTTCCCCGCCGCCGTCGCCACCCTTCCCGTCACCACGGGCCGGAGCCGTCTCCTACCTGCATCCCCGGGCGGCGGCGGCAGGTGAGCAGGCGTCCGCGGCGGGCACGGGGCTCCGCGCCCCACTAGCGGCGTCGCGACGGCCGGAGACCGCGAGGGGACGCACCTGCCCCGGGGGCCGCGGCCCCGCCGCCGCGTCGGGCCGATCCCCCCGCTGGCAGCGAGAGGGGAACGAGGGGAGGCTACCGGCGCTGCCCTCTCGGTTGCCGCGGCGTCGCTGGGCTCCGGTGAACGGCGGCACCGAGGGCGGACTCCCGGCCGAAGTTGGCGGCGGAGGCGAGTGCCGGGCCCGGGAGGTGCCGGCGGATCCCGGGGGCTCCGGCCGCCTCCGCCACGCCTACCCCCGCCCCGCGCCCGCCCCCCGCGCCCTGCGCCCGCCCCGCCGCGGGCACCGCCGCCGCCGCCGGAGCCGCCGGGATGGGGCTCGCTCGAGGGGGCGCGGCGGCCTCCGCCGCCGGGTCGGCCCCGGAGATGAGGAGGGCGGGGGCTGGCCTGAGAGGCGAGGTGCGGGCTTGCTGCCGTCGGGGAGCGGGGGGGTTTACCGTGCTGGCGGGCGGAGGGAGCGAGGCGGGGAGAAATGCCGCGGCCTGTGCTGTAGAGGGGACCGCGCTAGCTTCCTCCCTCAGACCCCTGCAGCCCTCCGGTTCCTACCGTCGCCCGCCGTGCCCGACAGCGCAGGCCTTCAGGGGCTCTCGGTCACTCGTGGGCTGCTCCCAGCGCACCTCTCCAGCAGCCGCTCCTTCCCGGGCCCCACCGTCTGTGAGTGCCCAGCCTGGCACCGCCCCGTGCAGCGGAGCACCCTGCCGCACATCTCCCGCCGTGGGTGCGCACGGGCACTCAGCCCACGTAGCCACAAGCCCAGGGGGTGACGGGCTGGAAGCCAAAGCTCCACTGGAGTACCCACTGTGGGGTGTCTAGCTCCGGCCGGAAGGAGAGGTTTTGACCCAGTGACCTGCTCCTTCATCTGAGCTTGGATTGTTGGCATCTGTCGCTCAGTGCAGCCGGGAGGGCCGGGGGGTGTTGCAGAAAAGGTGTGAATGATGCTAAGGCTGCAGCGACGCTGTTAAAAGGGCTGGCAAAGCTTGGCAGAGGAGGCAGTGTGCAGCTTGCAGCAAGCTTTTGTGGAGGCTGGCTCTCAACAGGCACATCTACCGATTGCCTGCAACACCGGGAATCACACCGGGGGCTCTCCCCAGCCTTTCCTCCCTTAAAACTTCACAGATCCGAGGCCAGATCCTGTTCTCAGTTCTCCTGGCAGAGGCAGGGAGTAGCTGTGCAGGCATTAGCAGGATCATGACAAATGTCTGTTGGTGTAACTGAGAGCTGTGCTCAGCCCTGGGGATCACTGGGCACCTCGGCACACAGAGGCAGGATTTACATGCCCGCCCCCGAGCCTGGTGGCAGCAATGCGGCAGCCAACAAAGCCAGGATTCACTCTGGCTGTGTCGGGATCACTGTCTCCGGGCCCCACAGCAGCAGGCATCCAAAGTCTGCGCGGCAGGAGCTGCAGCGGCTCGCACGCAGCGTGGGGAGCAGCCCCTGCTCCAGCACATGCACAGCCACACACAGATGAGTATCCAACACCTTTTACACCTGGGACATGTTTGCCCCCCTGGGATTACTCAAATTGGTACCAGACTGGGACTTAATGCAGCCTGAGGCACGCACCCCGACAGACGGCTCTGAGCATCCGTGGGGGTTTGGAGTGGAAATCCCTGAGCGTCTTCAGAGGAGACAGTAAATGCTTGAGTACAGGCTGCATGGTACAAGTAATTGAAGGCTCCAAGTGTCTTAATTTACGAGCAGCTGATCCAGAGTTTGTGATTACTGTGGTCATTAATGATACTTTCTTCCAATGGGAAGAGGAGACAGAGGAGGTACAGCTGGAGGTAAATAGTAACCCAGTGTTTGTGGTAGGAAATAAGGAACCATTGTCCTCAGCACTATGTAACCAGAAAGGTAATAGTTGGTATGGCAAATACCAACTAATTAGAGGGCAAAGGCAGTCTTGAAATTGCAGCTGGCTGCAGGAAATTTTAGGTGCCAGCTTTTTCACTCTGAGGTAAAGCTGGTTTACCATATGGGCTGCTGTTCTCTCCTTGACTGTCAAACCTCTTAACTTGCCTGTGAGGGCTTCAGAGGACAGGGGCAGAGTGCTCCTTTGAGGACCCAGCAAACAGCAGGGGAACCTCCTGTGGACCTGGAGGTGTGAAGAGGAATGTCACAGAACTGAGGCTTGGTAACAAATTGCTTGGCTTGCTGAGTAACAGGCTTTGTCACTTGTGGTGCTACAGGCGACAGCTGGCCACAAGGAGTCAACAGGCCAGGGTTCCTCATCAGTCCTCACAGGAGTCCTTGCTGGGCTGGGCACTGCTTCACACCCTGAGGTGTTCTTACATCAGGGTTAGAAGTGCAGAATGGGAAGGCAGAGCCAGTGTAGGACCAACAGGAGAGGCAGAGGGGTGGGACTGGATATACATGCTCCTTAAAACCTCTAGCCATGGGCTGTGTGAATTATTCAAAGCTCCCAGCCCACTGGAAGACCATGCTGGCTTCAACACAGTCCATGAGGAAGATGGCACTTCCTACAGCTTTAATCCTGCCCTGCTCTCTCCACTCCTGTTTTAGTGGGACAAGAAGAGCCCTGGGGAGGAACATAGGCTTATGTCAGTCCTATAGTAGTGCTGTGGGCCAGGAAGGGCAGGAGGGACAGCTAAGGGTGTGTACCTTGAATGTTGGGTGGAAGTGGGCACTGGCTGGCTGCTTGTAGGGCTGAAGAAGAGGCAAGAGGTCCTCAGCCTCAGCAGTAAGGAAATACATGGCTCATCTGGGAGGGTGTCTCACGAGGGGGAAGGCCTCCTGCCAGCACTGAGGTCAAAACACACAAATCAAGTTGATCACAGTGCTGAGGACAGGAGCCCACCTATTACTTTACCTCACAGTGTCCTGTCTGCTGAGAGGTCTTTGATGTTTTTCTCCTGGAGGGAGAAAAGTTGTTTGCCTTCTTCTCCTCTGGTTTCCCCTGCAAATTTGACCAAAACACCACCTTATGAATATTGTACCATAGTTTTTTTTGTCCACTTGAAGCTGTTCCTTCATCTACAGAGGACAGGCAAGGAAAGGGCACTTGTACCTGGCCAGGGGTGAGCCTCCCTAGGTCGTGAAGGCACCCACTTCAGTAGCGGACAGAGGGAGCTCCTGTCTAGTCTCAGCTGCCAAAGATGTTGTCCAGTTGTTCTTTGGAAGATGTCATACCATGATCAACCCTCACTGATTTAACAATGAGCAGTGTCCACAACTGGAACTGGGCAGGGTGTGGACTTTACTCCACAACTACTCTGGGATGCAACTAATATTGGTGGGAGATCTTTCTCAGCACTTCCAGGGAAGATGTTATACCTGAACAGTGCAAAACGTGGCTTAACCCATGCGGCTCCTTGGACACCACAAGCTGGTTCACAGCTCTTCATCTCTCTGAAATATTCCTGTGGCTTCAGTTGCTCTCACACTCTTTCTCTTCTGCTGGATTAATGGGTGTCATGTCTCCCACCTGGTTAGCTTCTCCTGCTGGTGAGCAAGAAGAGAGTGGAGAAGTTGTTTGAGATGTGTACTCAGCTCACTTGGCAGAGGAGAATAAGGATTTCAGATGTGTAAGGACCCTAAGACCCTCTCAGTTAATGGCATGGCCCTGCAGAATATACTCAGAAGCAGGAAGCCTCATCACTAGAAAGTGGGCAATCACAGAGTTGTTTCGGTTGGAGAAGACCTCTCAGATCATCAAGTCCAATCATCAACCATTAAACCATCATGGCCATTAAACCATGACCCAAAGTGCCATGTCCACGTGTCTCAAGCTGGTACCTGGCACCTGCCAGCAAGCAGAAGCAGCAAGAACCAGTGAAGCTACATTGACATTTCCATTTCTATTCAGTAATTTTGAGAATCCCCATGGAAAAGTTGAGTAAGTATGAGGGCAAGTTCTTTGCCAGGACCACCAGGAGCCCACCTAGGAAATTAATTCAGGGGCAACCACAAACACCTCCAGGCAGGTCTTAATAACCCTCTGTAGCCCAAGGACTTCATCTAGCATTGGCCTACAGCAGGAAGCGCTTGCTGCTTGTCCATGAAATGTCAGCAAAGCCACCTAAGAAAACTTCCTAGGCTGGAGCAGGGATTGCCTCGCACCATCAAGTGCCTGCAAGAGCTCTAAGGCAAACAAGACAGCCCAGGAATGTCCTCGGCAAGAAAACCTTGGAACAAAGAAGCCGAAAGGTTTCCGATCACGATGTGACTCCAGCTTTTCTTAATGCAGACGTAGGCCCAGTCTGGCACTTCTGTGGTGCTCCTAAACTGTCATCTCTTGGGAAGTTTCTTCCATCTCTGCTGCCCCTGCCAACAAGCTTCCCTCTAGTGAGGTGGGCCCTGTCCCCTCTGCATGCAGGGTGGAGCTGAGGCCAGGGGATATCCCATTCCACAGTAGCTTCCAAGGAGTACTCTTTATGCTGCTTTCATTGACAGGGGTTTTGTCCTTTAATTACTGCTCACCCCACACTTCTATAGTGGGACTAGTAGCAGTAGTGGGAGCAAGTCAGAGGGGGTTAATGTGTTGTGAGGAACTGGTCACGTTTCCAGCAGTGTGATTTCTGTGGGTCAAGGTGGAGTTCGGGGAATAAAAATCTGGGGGGAAAAAAACCTAAATCTTGAGCTTCTGCCAAAGGAGGGCTGATGCCAGGTGAGTTACCTGAGCTGAACTGCCTCACAGGCGTGGAAGCCTTTACTGACCCACCCCCATGTTCTCTACCTGTAACTGCAAACAAAAAACACCACCACCTTATTCCCAGCCGCTGCCCTTGTGGGAGGCAGCCAGCTTCCTTGAGGCACACAACTCACGACCTGAGAATTTGTGGCACTCCACAAAAGGAAATATAGACTAAACTTCTGACAAAATGTCTCATCCTGACGTCTCTGAAGTGGTGGAATTGTCTCCCCAGGGACGCGTGGACGCTCTGCTCCTTGAGTCAGGGAGACAGGACCGGACCACGCACAGGGAGGTGTATTGTTGGGAACCTTACTTCCCCCATTCCCAGCAGAGACATGGAGGGGGGAGTGAGGAAATAAATTAGATGACTTGAATCATTTCCAGCTCTAATTGCTATGATCTTGCAGTAGTTTTCCCAGCCTCAAGTATAATATTAACCGTCAAAGCATGATTTCACCCATGGTCAAGTAAACCAGGATTCATCTCGCTTGACATCACCAAGGAAAATCCATCCTGGTTTCAGGGACACCCCACTGGGAAGAGACAGGAGCCAGGCAGTGCTTCCATGGGACAGGCAGAAGTTGCTGCCTTTGGAGGTGGGCATCTCCAGGCGTGTTCTCCTCCTCTCCCAGCAGAAAGCACAAAGGGCAGTGCAGCAATCGTGTGACATTTGTTTGGCTTTCCTCATCTTGGTGATGTACTGGTAGGGTCCCAGGAAGTGATCCCCCCCGTCTAAACAGGGCTGTTGGGTGAGGGGCTGCTCCCGAGGTCAGCTGGAGACTGCCCACAGCGCTGCCTGATGTGTGCTGCCCTGCTAGCTGACAGCTACATCTTCATGTTCGGTGGCTATGAGTGGTGTCCTCTGGCTTGCTCCTGCCCCCCTGGTCCTCTAAAGCGCAGCTCTGGCGAGTTCCTCAAGCGACCACAAGGGCTTCAATGTCCGGAGCTGCGTTTCAGCACGACAGGCTGGAAGGTGGATCAGGGCATGGCTTTCCTGTGGTGGATCTCCTGCAGCTGCTGCCCTTCCTGCAGCTCTTTCCCTCCCCAGTGCTTGAACAAAGGGCTGATCGGAGCCGCTTTGAATGGCAAGAAATCAACTCACGAGAAGCCCCAAAGACTTAAAGGCTGCAGCATAACCAGACGGACCTGACAGCTGCGGTGCGGTGAAGTCCTGACTTGTCTGGCTTCACGTAAGTCGGTAGCAGGGCTGGGGAGGACAGGCAGAGTTCATGCCTCCCGGTTTAGCACTTTAATCATTAGACAGGCTCCCGACAGCGGCTCTGTGGGCCGAGTGAGTTAAACTGTAACTGCCCCCCTCAGCGGCCCCCCGTCAGGAGCCCCAGCTCCCGTGAGCAGGGCAGGACCAGCCTCCAATCCCACCAGCTTCCCTGATGGCTCCGCAGGGCCGCAGGCAGGCACTCAAGGCTGGCCCTGACAGCGAGCTGGTGCAGCTGTCCCGCAGCCCCACCGTGGCTGTGGTGGTAGACCAGGACACTGCTAGTTTTTGTCCCGTGGAGCCTGGGAGAGCTTCCCCATCTGTCCCTCCCATGAGCATCACCCATCCCCATGGCGCTGCCAGGCAAGGGTGACAAGAGATGCCCCTGGGGGCAGCCTGGGGCACCAGCCCCATGCCCTGCCACTGACGTCCCAGAGCTCTGTTGTTTGGCATAAGACCATGGCCATAGCCAGACAGTGAGGTAATCTGCCCCCAACTCCCCTCCTCTCAGACCAAGTCTCTTGGTCTCTTCTGCTTGGCTTAAACCCCGAGGTGAAGAGTTGTGCATCCTTTCCAATAGTCTTATCAGCATAAATTATGACAACAACTGATATTCTTGTCTGTTCCCGTGACCAATCCCATTCTAAAGTCTTCCTTAATTCTTGGCATTGGCTGCTTTGTGTGGTAATGAGCTCTGCAGCATAGTAAGGCATGGTCTGTGACAGAACCATGTGATGGGCTCCCCAGCAGCAGCAGTGCATGGGGGGGTGTGCAGGCCAGGCTGCACAGGAGGTGACAGCACCCCCCTGCCAGCTTGCTAGGCAGGCATCACCTTGTGAGCACTGGAGCAGCCCCAGGGCACAGCCGAGGTCAGATATGGAGACACCGAGGCCATGGTGCTGGGGCTGTTCACCCTGGGCACTGTGACAGAGGGCTCCCCTCAACACCTGACTGTCAGGGAGCAATGAACCCCAAATTCCTGCCCTGCACAGTCCAAAGTGAGAAGCCACCCTGCCAACCTCCTCCCTTCTAGTTAGTGGAGTAATGCTTGAAGTCCTATGAAGCTGCAAGGTGGTGTCCCCAGACAGCTGAGCCTCCACTGGTGGTTCTGAGGAAAGTGTGTGCAAGGATCTGTCAGAGACAGAGGAGCTCTGGCATCCCTCTCTCCTGCCATCTGTGGCTGCTCAGAGGATGCAGCTGGGGTGGGAGGGGATGTGTTGCTGTGCTGCTGCTTACTGCAGCAGAGCACCAGGATGGCACCAGAGCAATGCTGAGGCCTCACCTTGCTCCCTAATTTCTCCATGTAATCCCTTTCTTGCTTTTTTCCTTCCTTTTTTCTTTTTTTCCTTCCTTTTTTCTTTTTTTTCCTTGGCATCTCTCTGGATCACCCCTGGCATCTCTCTGGATCACCCCTGGCTTGGGCACTCCCCGCTGTGGGACCAGCTCAACGCCCTGCTGGCGAGGCCCCAGGGACACGCAGGTGACGCAGCTGGCTCCTGGGCTGGGTGGCACACGCTCCATGGCCTGGCAGGTGGGAAGAGAAGGCAATGAAATGTGCTGAGATGCCAAGTCATGAGGGTGTGACCAGTGCCACCCTGCCACCCGTGTCCCCAAGGAGCTGGGACAGTGGACAGAGGATGGATGGGGTCAGAAATGTCACTGTACTCAAGGTGAGGGTGAGATAGAGCTGCTGGGACGGCCGGACTGCAGACAGAGGCTTGGACTGGAGGCAGCACGTGGGGAGTGTTAATGTGTATGATTTAATGTGTGCCTGCCAAGAGTGTGACTGCTGGTGCCACTGTCTGAGGCAGAGGCTGCCCTGGCACTGCTCTCACACAGCTTGGGGACAGCCGCCGTTAACAGCTGGTGAAACCACAGCATGTTGCCTGCTCTTATTGCTGGGGCCCACAAAACCCAGGGACAAACTGGAGGTACAGGGTGGGCTCTGCAGCTCCTGGCTGTGCCCCTCACAAGTCTTTCTGCAAACCAACCCGGTGACAATAAAGCCTCTGCATGGAAACCAACACATTTCATAGGCTCCAAAGAGTCCTTTGATGACAAATGCCTTTGCTTAATAGCCTCACCTTGACAGTGTCAGCTGAAAGGAACACAAGTGCAAGTCTTAGACACCGTGGCTTCTAAACAAAAATGCACAGCAAGGGTGATACCCAGGCTTACACAAACACCAGCATTAAGGCACACAATGAGGCTGGGAAGGAAACAATAATAACTGAAGCATGAGTGCAGTCACGGGATACAGAGAGGGGGGAAACCACATGGCAATGGATGGTTCCCTTCTGAGGCACCTGGAGGTTGTGTTGAATATGGTCCTGATGCTTGGCTACCAGACAAAGGCTGCCATGGATACTGAAGCTCCTGTGGTACAAATACCACAGCCCTTGGCACCTTTCAAGGGCCTGCCATGAGAACCATGTGTATCTGTATGCATTTACACCTGCCAGAAACTAAGGATGTATGAACCAATGAGCTCTGCTCCAGACTGCTGTCAGGTGCTCCTGCCAAGGTAAAATCAAAGAGTTAGAATCACAGAATTGTCAGGGTTGGAAGGGACCTCAAGGATCAGCCAGTTCCAACCCCCCTGCCATGGCCAGGGACACCTCACACTACAGCAGGTTGCTCACAGCCACATCCAGCCTGGCCTTCAAAACCTCCAGTGATGAGGCTTCCACCACCTCCCTGGGCAACCTGTGCCAGTCTCTCACCACCCTCATGGGGAAGAACTTCTTCGCAACATCCAATCTGAATCTCCCCATTTCTAGTTTTGCTCCATCCCCCCCAAGCCCTATCCCTCCCTGACACCCTCAAATGTCCCTCCCCAGCTTTCTTGTAGCCCACTTCAAATACTGGAAGGCCACAAGAAGGTCTCTTGGAGCCTTCTCTTCTCCAGACTGAGCAGCCCCAACTCTCTCAATCTGTCTCCACAGGAGAGGAGTTCCCACACACAATTTAAAAGCAGTTGTGTTCCTGGTCTGTATTTTCTGCGGTCCACATCCTTAAGCCTCTGAATTTTCACCTTCAGACCCTGATTTCCCAGGCAGCACAGAGCACCTATCTGCTGACACCGCCTGTGGCACCTGGAGCCAAGCCAAGTCACTAAATGCTTCAACACATCTTGGGACTGCAGTTATACACACTTGCATGAAACCAGAGAAAGGGTCTCCCAAATGCCCAAACTGGAAGCACAGCACAGACCCTGAAGATTCATGCCCCAAAAATGTATTTGCTCGCATGCAGAAGATCTTAGTTTTAACTCGGGGAGGCATTTTTTTGGGTGGGTTTGATTCTTATTTCTGAGCCTTTAGTGTTCCCTGAAATGATATATTTTCTTCATTCCCCTCCAGCAATGGGAGCTGGAATTGTGGTGGTTTAGGTTTGTAAATGCAGATGGGGACCCTCCTTCCACTGCAGAGCTTCAAGGGCTGTTTTGGGGAGAATCAAACATCATGGAAGATTGTAACATGCTCAGTGCCCTTCAGGATGTGGCGCTATTGTAATCCCTTCTATAGTAGCGTACATAACAGGCACAGAGATCTGTGGAGTGCAGACCAGCTTTTGTGTGGTGCAGAGGCCCCAGGACTGCCTCTCTTGGTCCTTAAAGAGTGTATAAAATTGGGCTTGAGGTGAAGGCATCGTTGTCTGTGAGTTACAGGAACCTTCCAAAGCACACAGCAGCTAAACCACGAGGCATCAGTAGTCCTCTGAGAGGCCTGAACCGCAGCTGGCAAGTGCTGGCAGAGCTCTGCTGAAGGCAAGGGGGAAGTTGGCCTTCAGCATTGTCCTTGGCTGATTTGCTCTCTGTCTTTTCTTACATTTCCTTGCCTCTTGTTGCTGAGAAGATGTTAGTACTTCATGGTACCACCACTCCAGTCAGGATGTGCTTTGAGACACCGGGATGGCAAGGTCTGGCTGCAAGCTGGTCACAAGGTGATTGTTCTGCCACCTCACACATCCAGAGAGGTTCCCCAGCGACGGGTGACACCCCCGCTGCACCGCGGCAGGGCGCAGCACGCTCTGCGGCGACACGGCCCAAAGGCCTCCCTCACGTCTGAACTTGCCGAGATACCATCTGGAGATTGCACAGGCTCAGGATGAGCACAGGAGATAGCCTGGTGCTGAGTAAGGGCTCCTGCCAGAACAACACAGCCAGGGAACAGCAGCGTCATCCTCCCTCAGCCCTATCACCGCTCAGCCGCCAGCGGATGCAGGGGAAAGCTCTGGGTCAGCGCCAGGCTGGGTGGCTTTGCTGTATGGATCTCAGACTGGTTCCCCAGTGAGGTCATGCTCTGCCCTGTCACTGCACACAAAGGAAGCTGTGCTGATATTTGTCTGCAGCTCTATAGATAGCTTTGATCTGCTCTTCTGAAAGATGAGCCTAAATAATTGTGTTGCTGCTCTTGTTTGCAAGAGTCATCCCTTGATTAACAAAGGGAACAAATTAAAGCCTCCAGCTGTGAGGGTGAGGAGCAGCCTTTCGCTGTCACCTCCAAGTCATTGTGCCTGGCTTGGACTATGGTACAATGCTGCTGTGTTAGGTGTGCTGCATCCCTGCCACCCCCTGTTGGGCAAGGTGCTCCTTGCTGCACCCTGGTGCGAAGCCAGCAGCCACTGCCTCTCCCCACCACACTTAGACTCATGGGCTGGGAGAGCAGCCAGACTCCTCCTTGGGACCATGGGTTACAGAGAGGGGGTGTTTGAAGGCATTATTCCCTCCCTCCTGCTCCGAGGTGACTGTGGACATGGATTCACAGGATCACAGGATCAGAAGATGTTAGGGACTGGAAGGGACCTCTGGAGACCTTCCAGTCCAACCCCCCTGCCAGAGCAGGACCACAGAATCCAGCACAGGTCACACAGGAACACATCCAGACAGGGATGGGAAGGCTCCAGAGAAGGAGACTCCACAACCTCTCTGGGCAGCCTGTTCCAGTGCTCTGGCACCCTTACAGTAAAGTTCTTCCTCATGTTGAGGTGGAACCTCCTGTGCTGGAATTTCCATCCATTGCCCCTTGTCCTATCCCAGGGCACAAGTGAGCAGAGGCTGTCCCTGTCCCTTCCTTCCTCACACTTGCAAACTGGTT